>NW_025421307.1:0-160929 GCF_011764305.1 Mustela putorius furo | reverse complement strand
TTGGAGAAACCTCCATGGTCCCCAAGGGCCACCCCCATTTATGGAGGGTATCCCGGATTAGTGAGTTCACATTCGGACACGGAGTTTGAGCCTCGTGTCTCCAGTCAGCAACCCACGTAGCTTGTGGTCCCAGAGGGACAAGAAAGATTCGAACCTTCATGGCCAACTAGTCACTATGCCTTACCCTAGCTTCTGTTTGTTTCAGCATCTGTTGACCCAAGGACTGGTCTTCAAATACGTCCACATTGTGGGGGACCCCATAGCCTAAAACAACAGAAAAATCTCCTGTTCCCCAGAAGGAAAACCTTTCCTATTTGGAGTGGGGCAGAAACCCTCAGAGTAGGGAAACCTTACATTAAGCTCCTGAGGCACCCCCACGCTTTTCAGAGCTTGTTTCTGGAAACACAAAACCCGCTTGGTGACCCTCAGCATATCCTGGTTGTCAAACTCATAGAATTCAGGAGCTCGCCTGAAAAGCCAAAACATATTCTGGCCGGCCAATGCCCTAGGCCCTAAGGGCCACGCAATAGGGTGGGTTTCACGGGATCCCTACCTGGAAGCCTGACACTCACGAATTCCCTAAACATGGTTGTACCCCTGACCCCGAAAAACACGGCTCCTCCTGTCCCCCAGAAGGAAATCTTTGCATGTTTGAGATTTGCAAAACTCCCTGGAGCAGGAGAAAACTCCATGGCAAATGAGGCCAGCCCCAGTATTTGGGTTTTGTCCCGTCCATGGGACCATCAACTCCCGCCTGAGTGACCAACCCTGATATCTCGTTAAGTTGACCATACGGGGGCAGCTCTTATCAGCATCTGCATTTCAGGCCTGCCATGCCCATAGTATCTACCCTAAAACCTAGGATGGGTATTCAGGCACTTTTATCTCAAGAGTTTTGCCCAAAGCTCTCCAGATTGAGGAACCCTGGAGAAAAAACACCACAGGACTCTCTGCTGCCATGCAGAAGGATAACCATGTCCTATGGAAGCTGCAACAGAAACTCCTTCCGTTTAGGAGAAAGCTGCAAGGCTCTCAATTCCAACCTCGAATTAGTAAGCCCAACCTGGGCACTAACGTGCAGTTCCTGGCACCAGCCTGTGCTCCTCAAATTACTCCTATTGGGTATCTCACCTCATAGCCAGCAGATCAGGTTCTGCCATACTACTCTAGGCGAAATTCTAACTCCCACGGGTTTTTCATTCAGCCATCCATAGGGTTTTGTAGGCTTCCATTACCCAGTGCTCATCTCTCGAAGACTTTTCCATACAGGGGACCAGCGCTGAGACATTAATACACTACTCCTCTTTCCTCCAGAATGGAAACAGTTTCTATTTGGAACTACCACAAAACCCCACAGAACGGGAGAAAGAAATTCCATGGCCCCATTTGGACAGTTCCATATTTGACATCATAAACCCAAGCCTGAGGTGTGACCACTCTTACAGTGTGACCTAATTTCAGATCCCAGGGAGATAAACTCAGCATCTTTTCTATCATATCAAGGGCTGCCATCCCTAAGCCTTAAAACCCTATCCCTCGCTTGGATTTTTCAGACTTTCTTCCCCAGAGTTCCTGATCCATAAGCCCTCCAGACTGAGGTCTCTGAGCCACACCACAAGACTTTGACTGCCCTCCAGAAGGGAAAACCCGGCCATATGAAGCTGCACTGCCCCCAGATTAGGAGAAACATGCAACTGCCACCCTACCTCCTCCAATTCCACCCCACATTTTTTTAGGCCACCACTGTCACTAATACAGTCCTGCACAGCCTGGGATGCGCCCATCAAATCAACCCCTTTCTGTAGTTCACCCTAGAACCAGTAGATCAAGGCTGCCATGACCATAGGCCTTACTTAACCCCTAAGTTAGGAATTCAGTTATCCATACCCTGAGCCCTGTTCTCAGCATATCCACATGGGGGATAATTGAGCCAGAATTTCAGGACATATCCTGTCTCCCAGAATGAAACTTTGCTATTTGGAGCTACAAAACAAAAACAAAAACAACAAAAAAACAAACAAACAAAACAAAAACAAAACAAAAAAACCCAGAGTGGGAGAAATCTCCAAGTACCCCATTAACACAACCCCACATTCAGTGCCTTTCATGAACACAAACTATAGCCTGAGCAAACACCTGACATTCTCCCTAACTTCACATCCCAGGGGGCTCACCTCAGCATCTGAAAATCACGCCTGCCATGCCCAATGCCCAAACCCTAACCCTAGCAAGTGTTTTTCGGGCATCTGGCCCCCTAGAGGGCCTAGTCTCAAATCCCTCCATATGGGAATGCCTGAGCCACAAACAGAGCTCGCCCTGCCCCCCCCCCAGAAGGGAACCTTACCATTTAGAGCTGTGTAAAGCCCTCAGCGTAGGAGAAACCAACATGTCCCCTGAGGGCACCCCCGGCCCGCACATTCAGAGGATGCCCTGGGCACAAATCCACATTGTGACTCTCAAACCTAAGCCCAGTATTCAACTCATTACATGGGGTAGCTCACTGCAGAGCAAGCAGATCAGGCCTGCCATGCCTCTAGGCCCTAAATCTAAACCTCGGTTGGGTTTTCAGGCTTCCATACCTAGCGCCATACTCTCAAATCCCTGAATTGTGGGACCCCTGAGCTATAAAACAGGACTCCTCTGTCCCCCAGGAGGAAACCTTGCTATTTGGAGCTGCACAGAACCCCCAGAGTGGGAGAAACATTCATGGCTTCATGAGGCCACCCTCACTTTCGGCGTCCCTCCAGTCAGTCACCCATGTAGCTGGTCCCAGAGCCATCAGATAGGACCTGCAATGCCCCTAGACCTTAATCCTAAACCTAGATTAGGGATCCAGGCATCCATACCCAGAGCCCTCCTCATATCCCTCCATATGGCACACACCTGAACCATAAAACAGGACTCCTGTACACCAGAAGGAACCTTGCTTTTTGCAGGTGAACATAAACCCCAGAGCAGGAGAAAACTCTATGGCCCCATGAGGCCACCCCAAAATTCAGCAGACCTCATAGACACAAACGCCAGCCTCACAGTTGCCCCTACATCAGATCCCCGGGAGTTTGCCTCAGCATCTGCAGATCAGAGAGTCATGCCCTAGGCTATAACTCAAACCCTAGTTGGGGTTTTCTGATTTCTGTCTCCAAACTCTTGGCCCACAAGGCCTTAAGAATGGGGAATCTGGAGCCGCACCACAAGATTCTGCCTGCCATCCAAAAGGAAACTATGTCCTATGGAGCTGCAAAAAAAGCCCATATTAGGAGAAACATGCATGGCCCCTGAGGTTGTCCCCTAGTTCAGAGGCCACATTGGACACAAATCCATATTGTGACCCTGAGCCTGGGCAACCATTTTCAATTCAGCCCCCCTGGGTAGCTTGCAACAGAGCCAGCAGATTGGACCTGGCATGCCGCTAGGCCCTAATCCTAGGTCTAAATTGGCTTTCAGGCATCCATACTCATAGGCCTAGTCTCCAAATCCTTCCATATGGAGAACCCCGGAGCCATAAAATGGGACTCCTACAGTTCTCTAGAAGGATACCTTGCTCTTTGTCCCAGCTTAAAAACCGCCAGAGCGGGAGAAAACATCTATGGCTCCATGAGGCAAGCCCCACATTCTGAAACCCCTCATGGATACAAATTCCAGCCTGATCGACCGCCTGACTAGTCCTCTATATTCAGATCCCAAGGAGCTCGCCTCAGAGTTTGAAGATCAGGTCTGACATGCCTTAGGCCCCAACCCAAACCCTAGCTTGCATTTTCCAACTTCCATCCCCAGAGTCATGCCCCACAAGCCCTCCAGATTGGGGACTCCAGAGCCACACCAAGGGACTCTGCCTGCCCTCCAGAGAAAACTGTGTTCTATAGAGCTGCACAAGTGCACAGATTAGGAGAAACCTGCATGGCTGCCGAGGCCACCCCCATTTATGGAAGCCAGCATTGGACCTAATGCATTCTGGTACAGCCCCAACCAATAGTCATCCACACAGGTAGCTGGCCCCAGAGCCAGCAGTTTGGATTTGGCATGTGCCTCGGCCCTAATCCTAATCCTAGCTTGGGTTTCCAGACATCTGTCCCCGGAGACCTGGTCTAGAATCCCTCCATGTGGAGGAACTCTGAGCCACAAATCACAACTCGTCCTGACCCATGCCCCCCAGGAGGAAATCTTGTAATTTGGAGCTGTGTAAAACCCTCAGAGTAGGAGAAACCTTTATGGTCCCTGAGGCCACACACACTTCGGAGTCTGACCTGGACATAAACCCATATTGTGACCCTCAGCCTGAGCCCCCTTTTCAATTCAGTCCCCTGGGGAGCTCACTGCAGAGCTTGCAGATCAGGTTTGCATGTACCTAGGCCCTAATCTTAACCCAAGATTTGGTTTTCAGGCATCCATACCCAGAGCCCTGCTCTTGAATGCCTCCATATGGAGGGCCCATGAGCCATAAACTAGGAGTTCTCCTGACTCCCAGAATTAAACCTTGCTATTTTGACATGTGCAAAAACCCTACAGTAGGAAAAAAAAAAACCCATGGACCCATGAAGCTACCCCCACATTCAGCGGCCCCCGTGGACATAAACTACAGCTTGAGTGACCACGTGAAACTCCCCCGTAACTTCAGGTACTTCAAGCTCTATAGGTTGGGCATGCCATGCCCTAGCCCTAACCCTAACCCTAACCCTAGCTTGGGTTTTCAGACTTTAATCCCCAGTATCCTTTCCCACAAGTATCCTCTCTGTAGCTACAGCGTACAAAGAGAATACAATACAGAAGCATGCTTTTTGTCTCCCAGAATGGCCATGCCATGTGGTTCCATAATGATCCTGGAAGGAAGCCACCTTCACAGAACAAACTTCATCTGGGAGGACTCCCAAATCCCTTGTCCTGGACACTAGATCCCTCTGAGGCTGGGGTCACACAGAGGGACAGAGTTTCCCCCTGCCCGTCCGGATTTAAGGATAACCTGCTGTTCCAGGACAAAAGATTCTGAAATAATTAATGGGCCTGCCATCCAGCAAGGCACCTGGGAGAGAAATCTACTCCAAGCATGAAGGACAGACCGAGAGACAAAAACCGAAAGCCTTGTGTGACATGTACCATGACATGGGACACTCAGGAGGACTGTGGGTGTTCTGGGTTGGCCAGAATGGAGGTCAGGAGGACCGGGAGTTCTCCGGGAGGATGTGGCAGCTGTGCCCTTGGGTTGCTACATGTGGCAGTGTGACTGGGCATTTGCCATACCAGAAAAAACAGTGCAGGCGAGGGGCAGTGTCCCTAATCTCTCCCTAAACTGCAAGGCAAAAGTTCGGGAATCATCTTTCAGTACGATTTCATGTCACATGTGTTTGGGAGACCCTAAAGCTGATTGTGTAGAACATGAAGTATGTAGTTGACTGTGGCTTTCAAGCCTGAGGGGTGGGGGGTCAGAGCACACTGGATATTTCATTCTCTACTTTCAGAGTATGATGACTTTTCCCGCCTTCATCTCCAACACAAGCACAGGAAACAAAGGAAACTCAGATCTACACTTCGACATGTCAACAGAAATCTGAAAACCCAAGTTCTCCCAGGAGCTAAATCTTCATGACCAACATGATGGACAGGGGAGGCAGACACCAAGGAAACAAAAGAATACACATCTTGAGCATGTGAACTGGCCCACTTCTCTACCTGTCGGAAGCAAGCCATGCCTGCCTGGAGGGAATCCCACCTGCATCTGGTCCATCTGTCTGCTGCCCTTGAGCAGAGCAGAGGATGGGCTGAGCTTTTGTGGGTGTCATGGGGTGATGGCCAGTGGGCAACAGATGCCACCTCCTGAGGACCTATATAGCACCAGCTCCTGGTCCTCAGCTAAGATGAAACAATATTCCTGGGGACAGGGAATGTGCTCAGTGCTTTGGTGACTATATTTTTTTTAAAAGCCCCTTAGTCATCTAAGGACAATCAACAGCCTCCAGAAGCAGAGAAAGAGCCACACCCAGGAACCAAGAAGACAGACCAGAAAGGCTCTGCACAGGCCAGTTTGCATTTCTGTAGTTCTTCTGGAGCTAGACTGCCCCCAGTGTCCCTGGGGATCGTGGGTCAGGCCCGGCGCACACACCCTGATGCTGCACTGTTGGAACCCATGACAAGCCTCCTGGTCCCTTCCTCTCCGCGAGACACCCCCTATCCCTGGACGACCCCAGCCTGCTTCTTGGAACTCCCATTCCCCTTTTTGACTCCATCGTTCACTTTTCCCATCACGGCCATAATACAGAGTACAGTTGAACTACTTTCTGTTCTGTCATTTAAATCTAATTTTATCATAGTTGCTCTAAAACTAAACCTTGCATCATTTATCCTGATGTAGAATCACTTTGTTGCTTTGCATGACTGAACTGTGGATTCTGAGTGCCCTCACAGTGTCATGGGGCTAGTGTCCAGGGCTAGGTCCTCACTAAGCCAACCCAGATGGCACAGTGAAGGCCTGACGCAGGCACTGCTGTTTTTTGTGCAAGTAAGGCAGCACAGCCAAAACCTGGGTTTTGGATCACAATGGCTCATGGCCTCTCAACCACTTCGGATGGTATGGGGGGCACACACTCTGAAGACACTTGCTAGTCCAGTGTCACCCTGGGAAATTTACAAGGAGTAGCCATTGTGTCAAAAGGGGGAAATTATAGGAGTGGGGACGATGGGAGTCAGAACTCCTGAGAGAGAATCCACCTTGAGGACTGCCCAGAACTTCCTAGGAGTTCATCCAATTGTCTTGCATGAATCAATTCATCTAAATTCATTTCCTCATTTTAGAAAGATGAGTCTAGGGATGCCTAGGTGGTTCAGTTGTTTAAGTCGCTGCCTTCCCAGCATCAGGGATCGAGTCCCACATTGGGCTACTTGCTCGACAAGGAGCCTGATTCTCCCTCTGCCTCTGCCTGCCATTCTATCTGCCTGTGATCACTCTGTTTCAATCTCTAACTAATTAGTAAAGAAATCTTAAAAAAAAAAAAAAGAAATGATGATCCTCAAACTCCGATAAAATGACTCTCCTAGGTCATAAGGGAAATCAGTGAAAGAACCAGACTGAGCCTGGAGATGGCCTCCAGCAGGTTCCCCCAGAGCGGTTTCAGCTAGAGATGCAATCACCTATATATCTTTGCTGGACTCATCACCCCATGACACCCACACCATGATTCTCATGGGACACTTCATGGGACCTATTCTGGGAACAAGGGTCATGTCAGTGCCACAGAAACCTCTGACACAGGTTCTAATGAGACTCTGTGATGTCATTGGAGTCCCAAGCCATAGGCCATCTCAGAGTTTTGTCTGCAAAGATACAGTTGGTGGGAAAGCAACATGCTGACAGAAGGTGGAGGAAAATGTAAAAGCTGGGGAAAGAAAGGTTGCTCACGTCCCATCTGGCCCTTCATGATATGTGGTGTTCAGCAGTGTAAGCCCCCCAAACACCTCCCAGTGGTTTCACAGAAATCACCCCTAAGGTTTGAAGTTGAGCTTCATACATGCGTCATGAGCATTCTGGTCAGCTCATGGAAGCATGACACAGAACATAATGAAGCCACAGCCTTGACCGATGTATAGTCATGGAGCAATAGCTTTCTCCAAATATATTCTGAAATGGTTAAAAAAAAATCATTGATAAAACATGGATATTATTTTTGATTAAAAAGAAAACCATACTTGTTGAATTAGTAAGTATGTATGGAGTATCTACTTAGTGAAAATGTATAGCTCTAGTCCCACCTGGGAGCTTCTAATGAGTGTAGGATATAATCAATAAACCAACAATAGGAAGGAATGCAGGCTAAGGGCTAAGAGAACCATTCCATTCAGAGACGCCCATTAAGGAAGCCCAATGAGAAGATGCTTTTGGCCAAGACCGGAAAGACAGCGCCAGCAAATTCATCTGTGAGAACAGTCACAGAGCAATTCAATTTTAATTATTTTGATGATAAAACATAAATGTCAGGAAATATTGTCTTAAGTGTTGCTTTGGAACATTCCGTTCTTCTCCATAACTATTTGGGTTACATGTTAAATTTACTCAATGTAAAATACTCTCAGAAATGTCTTATTTAAGCATGGGCATCTTGTGTTAAAGTCAAACATATTAACCCTAGAAAACCCCTCAACCCTAACCCTAACCCATGACCCTAAATCCTGAACCCAACCCTGACCCTCGGGTGGTCTACCAGGGGTATTTCCTCAGAGACCTGGCTGGCGCCACAGTCCCAGGGACTGGGGAAACCTGAAAAACTTCAGAGGAATCCGCCTGCCTCCCAGAAGGAAACCATGGCATTTGGAACCCCGAAAATGATTCAGAGCAGGAGAAATCTTCATGGCCACCTGAGGCCACCCCCACATTCCATGGCCTGTTGGACACAAACCACACCCGCAACTCAGCCCTCTGGGAGTCTTGTCACACAGCTGGAAGGTTAAACCTGCCATGATCCTAGGCCCCAATCCTAACCCTAGGTTTGGTTCCTAAAGGACCATACCAGAGGCCTGGCTCCAAATCCCCAGGGAATGGGGACACCTGAGCGAAGCACAGTCTCATCCTACAACAAAGTCAGAAATCATGCCCTTTGGAACTGCAGAAAGGTCTTAGAGCAGGAGAAATCTGAATGACATATTGAACCACTCCCTGCTTATTTATATTGTCGTACCAGACTGAACACAGAGCCTGGGCCTGATACTCTCCTTAACTCTGGCCTTCAATTCAGATGTCTCTGAAGGTCTCCATACCTAAGCAGATCAAACCTTCCATGATCCTGGGACTACCCCTAATCTAGCTGAAGACATAGGCAAAAACACAAACATACCTTTCTACTAAGAGGACATACAAGTGACCAACAGACACACAAAAAAGTGTTCTACAGCAATAGCCATCAGGAAAATACAAATCAAAACCACAGTGAGATACCACCTCACATCAGCTGGCATGTCTAAAATGATCAAGGCAGGGAAAACAAATGCTAGCGAAGACATGGTTAGAGGGGAACACTCTTACACTGCTGGTGGCAATGCACCCTCGTACAACCACTCTGCCACATGTTATCGAGTTTCTTCCCAAACTTAAAAATAGACAACACAGCAATTGCACTGCTTGGTATTTAACCCAAAGATATAGATTTTGGGGCATCTGGGTGGCTCAGTGGGTCAAGCCTCCAGGATCTCAGGGTCCTGGGATCAAGATCCACATCAGGCTGTCTGCTCAGAAGGGAGCCTGCTTCCCCCCTCCCTCTGCCTGCCTCTCTGCCTGCTTGTGATCTCTCTCTATCTCCGTCAAGTCAATAAATAAAATCGAAAGAAAATACAGATTGAGTTAAAAAAAATAGTGGCATCCCCCCCCCCCCCCCAGTGTTCATTATAGCATTATCCACTCTAGCCAAACTATGGACAGAGCGCTGATGTCCATGGACAGATGAATGGATAAAGAAGATGTGGTTCATATCTACAACAGAATATTATTCATCCATCATAGAGGATGAAGACTAACCATCGCATCCACCTGGAAGGAACTGGTGGGTATTACGCTGAGTGAAATAAGGCTATCAGAGAAAAGCAAGCGTCACATGGGTTTACCTATGTAAAATAGAAGAAACAACACAGAGGATCAGAGGGGAAGGGGGGACCTGAATGTGAAGTCGTCAGAGAGGGAGAAAAACCATGAGAGACACTTCATTACAGAAACGAACTCAGGATTCCTGGAGGGCAGTGGCATGGGGGATGGGGCAACTGGGTGGTAGGCCTTAAAGAGGACCCATGATGCAATGAGCACTGGGCAGTATACACATTTGATCTATTATTGAACACTACAGGTGTCCTATAAGTCGGTGTCCTATAAGTTGTCCTATAAGTGTTATAGTGTCCTATAACACTAATGGTGTCCTATAAATTGGCTCATTGAATTAAGTTACAAAAAGAAGTCAAGCAAACACTCCTAAAAATTTGTATGGAACCACCAAAGATACTGAACAGACAATGCAATGTTGAGAAGAAAAACAATGCTGGAGGAATCACAATTCCAGATTTCAAGTCATACTACATAGCTGTGGTCATCCTAACTATGGCACTGGCACAAAAATACACACAGTGACCTAGGGAACAGGATAGAAGCTCAGATATAAACCCGCAATTCTGTGGCCTATTAGTCTTCCACAGAGCAGGCAAGAATATAGAAAGGAAAAGAACAGTCTCTATAGTGTTGGGAAAACTAGACAGCTATGCACAGAAGAATGCAATTACTCTGCTTCCTTATGCCAAACAGACATAGAAGTTCAAAACAGTTTCAAGACCTCAGTGGGAGACTGGAAACCATAAAAATCCAAGAGGGCACAGACCGTAACTTCCTGACATGGACCAAAGCAAACATTTTCTAGACTGTCTCCTGAGGCAAGGAAATAAAGGCAAAAATAAAAAAAAACTGGGACTGTAACACAATAAAGTTTCCACACAGCAGAAGAGCAAGGAAGAAGTAATAATAAGGTGTGGGAGGTTGGGGGGGTACCAGGTGGTAGGTACTGTAGAGGGCACGGACTGCATGGAGCACTGGTGTGGTAAAAAAAAAATAATGAATACTGTTATGCTGAAAATAAATATATTTAATTAAAAAAAAGACAACAAACTGAAAGGGAGAAAATATTTATTAAAAAAAAAAAAAAAACCTATGCAGTATGGGGATAGTGTCCAAAATATGTGGAATGGCTACAATTTAACACCCCGAAATACAAATAATCCAGTTAAAAAATGGTTTGAAATTATCTTCTCCCATTCCATCGTTTACCATTGTTTTCTTGAATGTTTCCTGTGCTGTGCAGAAGCTTTTGATTTTGATGAATTTCCAAAGTTCATTTTCGCTTTGTTTCCTTTGCCTTTGGAGACATATCTTTTTTTTAAATTAAATTAATTTATTTTCTCAGAAAAAAAGTATTCCATTATTTTTTCACCACGCCCAGTGCTTCATGCAATCCATGCCCTCTATAATACTATGATACTATCAGACTATGGACTCTGAAAAAGAATATGAGAGCTTTGAAAGAGCGGGGAGTGAGGTTGGCAGAAGCTATTGGTATGTATAAGAGAGAGGGCAGGGATTACATAGATCACTAACCGTGGTGGAAAAACAAAGAATAATGTTACACTTAAAAGAAATTAAAAAGAAAAAAAAAACAGTTGTATGCTAATATGCTAAGCAACCTAGGTGAAATGGCTGCATTCCTAGGAAAGTATAAAATTCCAAAATTGAACCAGTAAGCAATGTAGAACCTGAATAGACCATTATCCAGTAACGAGATTGAAGTAGTGATCAAAAACCTCCCAAAAAACAAGAGCTCAGGAACAGACAGCTTCCCTGGGCATCTCTACCAAACTTTCAGAGTAGAAATAACACCTATTCACCTGAAGATCTTTCCAAAAATGGAAGCAGAAGAAAACTTCCAGACTCTTCTTATGTAGCCAGCATTACCCTGATCCCCAAACCAGGAAAAGACCTCACCAAAAAGGAGAATTTCAGACCAATACCACTGATGAATATGGATACTAAGATTCTCAACAATATGCAAGCTCATAGGATCCAACAGTATATTCAAAAGATGATCCACCATGACCAGGTGGGATCTATCCCTGGGTTGCAAGGATGGTTCAACATTCGCAAATCAATCAATGTCATAAACAAATTAATAAGTGAAGACAGAAAAAACACATGGTCATCTCAATTGGTGAAAAGAACACATTTGAGAAAATCCGGCTTTTGTTCCTGAATAAAACACTTCAAAGTAGGGATAGAAGGAACCGTCATCAGCTTCCTTAAGTGTATCTATGAAAACACCACAGTGAATACCATCCTCAATGGGTAAAAGCTGACAGCCTTCCCTTAGAGATCAGGATCATGACAGGGATGCCCACTCTCTCCACTCTTATTCAACATAGTATTTGAAGTCCTAGCAACAGCAATCAGACAACAAGGAGAAATAAAATGTATCCAAATTGTCAATGAAGAAGTCAAACTCTCTCTTCATAGATGAAATACTTTATATGGAAAACCCAAAAGACTCCACCCCAAAACTACTAGAACTCATACAGTACTTCAATAATGCGGGAGGATACAAAAACTTTGTACAAAAATCAGTGGTTTTCTTATCCTTTAACAATAAAAATACAGAAAGGGAAATTAGAGAATCAATTCCATTTACTACAGCTCCAAAACCATAAGATACCTGGGAATAAACCAAACCAAAGTGATAAGCAATCTATACTCAGGGAACTACAGAACACTCATGAAATAAATGGAAGAAAACCATAAAGATGGAAGACCATTCCATGCTCATGGATCAGAAGAATAAACAGTCTTAAAAAGTCTATACAGCCTAGAGAAATCTATCCTTTTAATGCCATTCTGATAAAAATTCCTCCGGTATTTTTCAAAGAGCTGGAGCAAACACAAGCCTAAAATTGGTGTGGAATCAGAGGAGATCCCGTATTGCTAAGGAAATGCCAAAAAGAAAAGAACAAAACTGGGTGCAACCTGTTGCCTGGTTTCAAGGGTTACTACAAAGCTGTGATCACCAAGATAGCAGGGGACTGGCATATAAACAGGCCATTAGACCAGTGTAACAGAGTAGAGAGCTCAGATATGGACCATCAATCTATAGTCAAATAATTTTCAAGAAAGCAGGAAAAAATATACAAAGGGAAAAAAAAAAAAGTCTTTTCAATAAATGCTGCTGAGAAAATTGGGACAGCTTTGTGTAGATGAATGAAACTCGACCATTCTCTGACACCATACACAAAGAGAAACTCGGAATTCATAAAAGACCTCAATCTGAGGCAGGAATTCATCAGAATCTTGGAGGAGAACATAGGCAGAAACCTCTTCAACATTGGCCATAGCAACTTCTTTCAAAATATGTCTCCAAAGGCAAAGGAAAAAAAAGTGAAGATGAACGTTTGGGACTTCATAAAGATCAAAAGCTTCTACACAGCAAAGGAAACAGTCAACAAAACAATGAGGTATGGAGTGCATGGAACACTGGGTGTTGTGCTAAAACATAGAATACGGTTACACTGAAAATAATTAAAAAAATTAAACAGTTGTATGCCAATATGCTAAGCAACCTTTGTGAAATGGATGCATTTTTAGAAAAGTATAATGCCAAAATTGAACCGGGAAGAAATTCACAACTGAATAGACTTTTACCCAGGAACCAGATTGAAGCAGTGATCAAAAACCTCCCAATAAACAAGAGCCCAGGACTTGATGGATTCACAGGAGAAATCTACCAGACTTTCATAGAAGAAATAACATGTCTTCTCCTGAAGCTCGTTCCAAAAATTAAGCAGAAAGAAAACTTCCAGACCCTTTATGAAGGCA
This sequence comes from Mustela putorius furo, assembly GCF_011764305.1. Classification (NCBI taxonomy): domain Eukaryota; kingdom Metazoa; phylum Chordata; class Mammalia; order Carnivora; family Mustelidae; genus Mustela; species Mustela putorius. Next base: position 147,563 of record NW_025421307.1, on the reverse strand, counting down.
GCATTACCCTGCTCCACAAACCAGGCAAAGACCTCACCAAAAGGGAGAATTTCAGACCAACTAAATAATGTGGCAGGATACAAAATCATTTTACAGGGGCGCCTGGGTGGCTCAGTGGGTTAAAGCCTCTTCCTTCGGCTCAGGTCATGATCCCAGGGTCCTGGGATCGAGTCCCGCATCGGGCTGTCCGCTCCTCTCTCTTTCTACCTGCCTCTCTGCCTACTTGTGATCTCTGTCTGTCAAATAAATAAAATCTTTAAAAAAAATCATTGTACAGAAATCAGTGGCCTTCTTCTACATTATCAATGAAAATACAGAAAGGGACATTAGAGAATCAATTCCATTTACTACAGCACTGAAACCATAAGATACCTGGGAATAAACCATCCCAAAGAAGTAAAGGATTTTTCTCGAGGAACTACAGAACACTCATGAAAAAAATTGAAGAAAACAAAAAAGACAGAAGACCATTCCATGCTCATGGATCAGAAGAATAAACATTGTTAAAATGGATAAAAGACCTCAACGTAAGACAGGAATCCATCAGAACCCCTAGAGGAGAACATAGGCAGTAATCTCTTCTATATCAGCCACAGCAACTTCTTTCAAGATATGTCTCCAAAGGCAAAGGAAACAAAAGCCAAAATAAACTTTTGGGACTTCATCAAAATCAAAAGCTTCTGCACAGCAAAGGAAAGAGTCAAAAAAACAAAAGATGCAACCCACGGAATGTGATAAGATATTTGAAAATGACAGTACAGACAAAAGGTTGATATCCAGGATCTATAATGAACTCCTCAAACTCAACACATAGGAAATAGGCAAGCATATCAAAAAATGGGCAGAAGATATGAACAGACAATTCTCCAATGAAGACATACAAATGGCAATCAGACACATGAAAAAATGTACATCATCACTAGCCCTCAGGGTGATTCAAATTAAAACCACATTGAGATATCACCTTACACCAGTTAGAATGGCCAAAATTAACAAAACAAGAAACAACATGTTTTGGAGAGGATGTGGAGAAAGGGGAACCATTTTACACTGTTGGTGGGAATGCAAGTTGGTGCAGCCTCTTTGGAGAACAGTGTGGAGATTCCTCAAGAAATTAAAAATAGAACTTCCCTATGACCCTGCAATTGCACTCCTGGGTATTTACCCCAAAGATACAGATGTCGTGAAAAGAAGGGCCATCTGTACCCTAATGTTTATAGCAGCAAAGGCCACGGTCGCCAAACTATGAAAGAACGAAGATGCCCTTCAACGGACGAATGGATAAGGAAGATGTGGTCCATATACACTATGGAGTATTATGCCTCCATCAGAAAGGATGAATACCCAACTTTTGTAGCAGCATGGACGGGACTGGAAGAGATTATGCTGAATGAAGAAAGGCAGAGAGAGTCAATTATCATATGGTATCACTTATTTGTGGAGCATAACAAATATCATGGAGGACAAGGGGGCTTAGAGAGGAGAAGGGAGTTGGGGGGAATTGGAAGGGGAGGTGAATCATGAGAGACTATGGACTCTAAAAAACAACTGAGGGGTTTGAAGTGGTGGGGGGGGGGTGGGAGCTTGGGGGTACCAGGTGGTGGGTATTATAGAGGGCACAGATTGCATGGAGCACTGGGTTGGTGAAAAAAAATAATGAATACTGTTTTTTCTGAAAATAAATAAATTAATTTATTTAAAAAAAAAACATTGTTAAAATGTTTATACTGGAGACAAGATGGCGGAGAAGTAGGAGGCGGCTCCCTTTCCACCTGGACCCTAAAGTGAGCTGATTACTTCTATTGAACTCCACTCACCGACAAAATCAGCCTGAGACCCGAATTATACACGTCTGGATCTCTACCGGAGCAGAAGATGCCAGTGGGCAGGTAAAGCGGAGTGGGAAAGTCGGACTGATATCGGAAGATAAACAAAAGGGGGAGGGTGCTACCAGAGGTGACCCACTGGAAAGTAATATCCCAATACGAGAGTGCCCTGCGTCTGGGGACCAGCATTATCTCAGAAGTATGGTAGAAAGCACTCAAGAAGAGCAAAGGATCACTGGGGAGAAATTGCAGGAATCAGGGTGTTAGGGTCAGGGGCTTAAGTCCCCAGACCCAGGACAGCCACCCCTGGTGCAGAGCCAGAAAGAGTGCAGCAGAGAAACCAGGTCTTGGTCCCTGAACCACCAGCAAGCTCGCCTGAGAGCGTGTGGTGCCCAGCTCCCATGAGGGGCTGGGAGCCTCGCCAGCCAACAGAAGCACAGCCTTTTTGCAGTCCCCATGCAAGTGCCCTGCCATGCCATCAGAGTCCGAGTCATGCCCTGCGCCCTCCCCAGACAGAGATGGCACAGGCACCAGCCTGGTGCTCTTGGACCTGGAAAGACCAGGCACTCCCAGCTTGTGCCAGTGGGAAAATCTCAGTGTGCGATTGCTGCTTGGAACTTCTCTGGCAGTCTGGAGCTGCCCAGACAGCCGCCACTGCTGTGGTTTTGGGTACAAGCAAAAAATCTTGAGTCCCCAGGGACCGCGACTGGGAACCTGCTCTGCCAGTGTTGAAGGGGGGATTTATTTGGGCTCTGCCCCCAGATTGAGGCTTCTCTCTGAGACGGAGGTCAGGGTACAGTTTGCTTTCGCTAAACCTACAAAAACCATCAAAAGCCCTCAAGAAAAGAGAGAAAAAGAAAAGTGAACAAATATAAAAACCTCCAGAGAACAAAAGCCTGAAAAAACAGTTTCCTAAGAGCCCACCCCCTTGAGGGGAGTGGGAGGACTTAACACAGAACATCATTGACTGAAAACCCACATGGCAGGCCCCTCCCCCAGGAAACCAACTGGGAAAAGAAATAAAAAAGACAACAAGAGAACAACCACCACTACTTCATAGGACAATTTTTATTATTAATTTGTTCCCACTATCCTGGCTCATTTTTTTAAAGATAATTTTTTATTATTATATAGAAAAATGTTAACCTATTTACCATCACAGTGAGATGTCCAGTACATCAAATTCCATAATAACCTTCTAACCTGAACTTTTCGATACATACACCTGTGTTTTCCTTTTGCATTTCTGTTTTTTAAATTTAATTTTAAAATTTTAGTTTAGTTTAGTCTAGTTTATTCCTTTTTTAAATTTTAATTTTCTAATATTCATATAGAATTAAACTATAAGGCAATCCCCTTTCCCCAATCAATGCCACCCCTATAGGTAAAACAATTCCTAATCCACCTTTATCTTAGGAAAGTGGAGTCTTTAATAAATCTATCAAGAAACATCCGGAAAAAAACAACACCAAAATAAATAAATAAATAAATAAAACCTTCCTCACCCACACTGAAAATTTACAACACTCTACAATCTTTTTCTTCCACCAGTATTTCGTGTTTTTTTTTATTTATATATTTGACAGAGAGATATCACAAGTAGGCAGAGAGGCAGGCAGAGAGAGAGAGAGGAGGAAGCAGGCTCCCTGCTGAGCAGAGAGCTGGATGCGGGACTCGATCCCAGGACCCTGAGATCATGACCGGAGCCGAAGGCAGCGGCTTAACTCACTGAGCCACCCAGGCGCCCGTATTTCCGTGTTTTTGTGTTTCTCCTGATAGTATATAAATCTTACACTGGGGGTTCATTCTGATGAGGTTATTCCTTTATTTGCATATATATAAGCAAATATATATATATATATATATATATATATATATATATATATATATATATTTGTTTTCTCTTCTCATATACTTTTATCAGTCTTTTTGTTTGTCTGTTTTTGTTTGTAAACCTCATAAATCTTACCGTGGAACCCATTTGGGCTGAACCTTCTCTTTTATCTCACCTTTCATTCTTGTCTCTCTCCCTCTCTCTTTTTTTTCTTTTCCTTTTCTTTTTCCTCTCATTTGGGTGGGTAACTCTGATTGATCAGAAGCGTTCCAGGGTGCACCTTGACTGCACCACTGTCGATACATCCAGCTACACCCATTCAGCCATCTCTCACCAAAATGACTAGGAGGAGGAATGCCCAACAGAAGATAAATACAAAAAATGGACCTTCTGCAACAGAGCTAATGGCTATCAACATAGACAATGTGTCAGAAAGAGAATTCAGGCTAACAATTATCCAAGCAATAGCTAGGTTGGAGAAAGCCATGAGTGACCAAAAGGAATTGATTAGAGCCGAACTTAAAACGACCAGAGATCACATTTTCAATATTAGGGAAGAGCTGAAACTACCAGGGATGAGCTTCACAATGCTCTCAATGAGTTCCACTCTAATCTAAATTCTCTCAAAGCTAGAGTAACTGAGACAGAGGATAGAATTAGTGATCTGGAGAATGAACAGATAGAGAAAAAGTATCAGGAGGAAGCCTTAAACAAACAGCTTAGAGCCATGAAAACAGAATCACGGAAATAAATGATGCCATGAAATGTTCCAACGTCAGAATTATTAGAATCCCTGAAGGAGAGGAGAAAGAAAGTAGTCTAGAAGATATAGTGGAACAAGTTCTTCATGAAAATTTTCCGAATCTCGTGAATGGAACCAGCATTCCTGTACTAGAGGCCGAACGGTTTCCCCCCAAGATTACAGATTCTCAAAAGTCCTCGAGACACCTAGTAGTAAGAATGAAGAAATATAATTGTAGGCAGAACCTCCTGAAAGTACCTAGGAAAAAGAAGATCCTTACGTACAGAGGAAAGCCCATCAGAATAATGTCAGACCTCTAAACAGACACCTGGCAAGCAGAGAGAGGGCTGGCAAGATATATTCAGGGCATTGAATGAGAAGAACATGCAGCCAAGAATACTTTACCCAGCAAGACTGACATTCAAAATGGATGGAGAGATAAAGAGTTTCCAAGATCCGTAAGACTTAAAAGACTATGCAACCACCAAGCCGACACTGCAGGAAATATTAAGGGGGTTCTATAAAAGAGGAAAAAACCCCAGAGTAGTATGAACAGAAATATAGAGACCATCTACAGAAAGAAAGACTTCAAAGATAACACGATGTCAATAAAAACGTATCTATCAATAATCAATCTCAATGCGAATGGCCTAAATGCGCCCATTAAACAGCACAGGGTTGCAGATTGGATAAAACGACAGAACCCATCCATATGTTCTCTACAAGAGACCCATTTTGAACCTAAAGATACACCCAGACTGAAAGTGAAGGGACGGAGAAGCATCTCTTTCATGCCAATGAGCCTCAAAAGAAGGCCGGTGTAGTGATTCTCATATCAGATAAATTAGATTTTAAACTAAAGACTGTAGTCAGAGATACAGAAGGACACTACATAATTCTTAAAGGGACAATCCACCAAGATGATCTAACAATTGTAAATATCTATGCCTCCAATATGGGAGCATCCGATTCCATAAGAAAACTGTTAATCAAGATAAAGAGTCATATTGATATGAATACACTAATTATAGGAATTCTTAACATGCCTCTCTCAGAAATAGACAGATCATTGAAACAGAAAATCAATAAAGAAACAAGAGCATTGAATGACACATTGGAACAGATGGATCTCATAGATATATTCAGAACATTCCACCCTAAAACAAAAGAATACTCATTCTTCTCAAGAGCACAGGAAACCTTCACAAGAATAGAACACATGCTGGGTCATAAATCAGGACTAAACTGATATCAAAAGACTGAGATTTTTCCCTGCATATTCTCAGATCATAATGCTTTGAAACTGGAGCTTAATCACAAGGAAAAGTACAGAAGGAACTCAAACACCTGGAAGCTAAAGACCATCTTGCTTAAGAATGCTTGGATCAACCAGGAGATCAAAGAAGAACTGAAACAAATGGAAACCAATGAGAATAAAGACACTTCGATCCAAAACCTGTGGGATACAGCAAAGGCAGTACTAAGGAGGTAATACATAGCCATCCAAGCATCCCTCAAAGAAACAAACAAACGAAAAACAAAACTGAAAAATCCAGAACACAGCAGCTGTCTTTACACCTTAAAGAACTGGAGAATCAACAACAAAACAAACCAACTCCACACACAAGAAGGGAAATAATCAAGATTAGAGCTGAGATCAATGAGGTAGAAACCAGAGATACAGTAGAACATATCAGTGAAACTAGAAGCTGGTTTTTTGAAAGAATCAATAAGATCGATAAACCACTGGCCACACTAATCCAAAACAAAAGAGAGAAAGCTCAAATTCATAAAATTATGAATGAAAAGGGAGAGATCACAATGAACACCAAGGAAATAGAAACAACTATCAGAAGTTATCAACAGTTATATGCCAATAAGCTAAGCAACCTAGATGAAATGGATGCATTCCTGGAAAACTATAAACTCCCAAAATTGAACCAGGAAGAAACTGACAACCTGAAGACCAATATCTAGTAATGAGGTTGAAGCGGTGATCAAAAACCTCCCAAAAAACAAGAACCCAGGCCCTGATGGATTCATTTGGGAATTCTATGAAACATTCAAAGAAGAAATAACACCTATTCTCCTGAAACTGTTTCAAAAAATTGAAGCAGAGAGAGGTCGACAAGATGGTGGGGAAGTAGGAGGAAATGGCTTTTCAACCTGTACCCCAAAGTGAGCTGATTACCTACCAAAGAACTCCAATCACCCATGAAATTAGCCTGAGATGAGTATTATACACGTCTGTATCTCTACAGGGGAAGAAGACACCAGTGGGCAGGTAACACTGAGTGGGAATGGGGGACTGATATCAGAAGATACACAAAAGGGGGAGGGAGCCACCAGAGGCGACCAGTTGGAAAGTAATACCCCAATAGGAGCGAGATTGCCCTGCATCTGGGGACCAGCATGAACTTGGAGACTGGTGGAAAGCACTCCAAAAGAGCTAAGAATCTCCGGGGGGCGGGGGGGAGGAATTGTGGGAATTGGGATGGCTAGGGACAGGCGCTTAAGTCCATGGTCCCAGGACAGCCTCCCCTGGTGCTGAGCCAGAGAGAGTGCAGCCAAGAAACCAGGTGTTGGTCCCTAATCCACCAGCTCACCTGAGAATGCATGGGTTCTGGCTCCCTTGAGGGGATGGGAGCCATGCTGGATGGCAGAATGTGTGAGCCCTACTATAGAGCCTGACATACTCCCCTGAGAGAGGTATAAAGGCCCAGCCAGTGCCCTTTCATATGCGCCATTGTTTCAGGGCCTGCACCAAACTCTCCCCTCAGAGAGGTGCATGAAGGCCCAAACTGGTGCTCTTGGATCTGCACCTTGTTCTCAGAGCCTGAGACCTGCGCGTGAACCTCAGCCTCCCCTGAAATTGGTGCATGCAAGCCCGGTGCTCTTAGACCCAGAAAGACCAGGCACTCCCAGCCCGGGCCAGCAGGAATATCTCAGTGTGTGATTGCTGCTTGGAAACTCTCTGGCAGTCTGGAGCTGCCCAGACAGCCGCCACTTTCTTGGCTTTGGGTACCCCAGGGACAGCGACTTGAAACCTGCTCTGCCAGTGGCCCATGGGGGAACTTATTTAGACTCTGCAGCCAGACTGAGTCTTCTCTCTTAGAGGGAGATCAGGGTGTGGTTTGTTTTCCTCTAAAACTACAAAAACCATCAAAAGCAGTCAAAGTGAGAAAAAAAGTGAATAAACATAAAAACCTCCAGAGAACAAAAGTATGAAAAAAAAAAAAAACAGTTTCCTCAGAGCCCACCACCTTGAGGGGGGCGCGAGAACTTAACTCAGGGAACATCACTGTCAACCCACGTGGCAGGCCCCTCCCCCAGAAAACAAACCAAGAAAGAAAAAAAAAAAGAGAAAAAAAAATAAAAAAGGACTACAAGAGTACAACCACTACTTCATAGGAAAAGTTTTCTTTTTCATTCATTCCCACTATTGTGGTTCACTTATATATATATATTCACTTATATGTGTATATATATATATATATATATTCATTTATATATATATATATATATATATATATATAATTTTATTAACCTATTTACCATCACAGCGAGCTGTTCAGTACATCAAATTCCATAAAAACTGTCTAACCTGAACTTTTTGATACATACACCTATGTTTTCATTTTGCATTTCTATTTTTTATTCCTACTTTTTTATATTTTAGTTTAGTTTAGTTTTTTCCTTTATTTTTATCTTCTATTTTTCATATAGAGTTAAACTTCAAAGTAGTCCCCTTTCCCCAATCAATACTACCCCTATAGGTAACTAATTTTTAATACCCCTTTATCTTAGGAAAGTTGAGTCCTTTAACAAAGATATCAAGATACATCCAGGAAGAATTAAAACAACCTTCCTCGCACACACTGAGAATTGTGTGAATGAATAACCACTCTCCAATCTTTATCTTCCACCAGTGTTTCTGTGTTTTCGTGTTTGTCCTGATAGTATATAAATCTTACACGTGGGGTTCTTTTTGACTAGGTTCTTCCTTTTTTTGTATATATATTCTTTTCTCTTGTCATATACTTTTATCAGACTTTTTGTTTGTCTACTTCATAAATCTTACCTTGGGGCCCATTTGGGCTGAACTTTTTCTTTCATCTTTCCTCTCTTTCCTGTCTCTCTCTCTATCTCTTTTTTTGTTTTTCCCTTCCTTTTTCTTTTCTTTTGTCTCTCATTTGGGTGGGGAATCCTGATTGTTCAGACGTGTTCCAGGGTGCACCTTGACTGCACCATGGTTGATACATCCAGCTACATCTGTTCAGTCATCTCTCATCAAAATGACTAGGAGGAGGAATGCCCAACAGAAGAAAAATACAGGGGATGGACCTTCTGCACTAGAGATAATGGCTATCAACATAGACAATATGTAGGAATGAGAATTCAGGTTAACAATTATCCAGGCAATAGCTAGATTGGAGAAAGGCATGGATGACCAAACATAATTGATTAGGGCCAAGCTGAAAGCGATGAGACATGATGTTCACAATGTTAGGGCGGAACTTAAAGCTACCAGGGAGGAGGTCCACAATGCTCTCAATGAGTTCCAATCTAATCTAAACTCTCTCAAAGCCAGGGTAACTGCTACAGAAGATAGAATTAGTGATCTGGAGGACAAACAGATAGAGAGAAAGGATCAGGAGGAAGCCTGGAACAAACAGCTTAGAAATCACGAAAACAGAATCAGGGAAATAAATGATGCCATGAAACGTTCCAACCTCGGAATTGCTGGAATCCCTGAAGGGGAGAAGAAAGAAAGATCTAGAAGATATAGTGGAACAAGTCCTTCAAGAAAATTTCCCCAATCTCGCGAATGGAACCAGAATTCATGTACTAGAGGCTAAATGGTCTCCACCCAAGGTTATACATTCCAAAAAAAAAAAAAAAAAAAAAAACACGACACCTGATAGTCAAATTGAGGAATTATAATTGTAGGTATAATCTCCTGAAAGCTGCTAGGGCAAAGAGGCTCCTTACTTACATAGGAAAGCCCATCAATATAACATCAGACCTGTCCACAGAAGCCTGGAAAGCCAGAAAAGGCTGGCAAGATATATTCAGGGCACTAAATGAGAAGAACATGCAGCCAAGAATACTTTATCCATCAAGACTGACATTCAGAATGGATGGAGATATAAAGAGTTTCCAAGACCGGCAAGACTTAAAAGATTATGCTACCTCCAAGCCGACACTGCAGTAAATAATAAGGGGGGTTCTATAAAAGAGTAAAAATCCTAAGAATAGCATGGAAGAGAAATATAGAGACAATCTACAGAAAGAAAGACTTCAAAGGTAACTCGAAGCAATAAAAACGTATCTATCAATAATCAAGAGTCACTTATGGAGCACTGTTTAATGTGTCTGTTGGCCATCTGGATGTCTTCTTTGCAGAAATGTCTGTTCATGTTCTCTGCCCATTTGTTGATTGGATTATTTGTTCTTTGGGTGTTGAGTTTGCTAAGCTCTTTACAGATTTGGACACTAGCCCTTTATCCGATATGTCATTTGCAAATATCTTCTCCCATTCTGTCAGTTGTCTTTTGGTTTTGTTAACTGTTTCCTTTGCTGTGCAAAAGCTTTTGATCTTGATGAAATCCCAATAGTTCATTTTTGCCCTTGCTTCCCTTGCCTTTGGCGATGTTCCTAGGAAGATGTTGCTGCCGCTGAGGTCGAAGAGGTTGTTGCCTGTGTTCTCCTCAAGGATTTTGATGTATTCCTTTCTCACATCGAGGTCCTTCATCCATTTTGAGTCTATTTTTGTGTGTGGTGTAAGGAAATGGTCCAATTTCATTTTTCTGCATGTGTCTGTGTCCAATTTTCCCAACACCATTTATTGAAGAGACTTTTTTCCATTGGACATTCTTTCCTGCTTTGTCGAAGATTAGTTGACCATAGAGTTGAGGGTCTAGTTCTGGGTTCACTGTTCTGTTCCATTGATCTATGTGTCTGTTTTTGTGCCAGTACCATGCTGTCTTGATGATGACAGCTTTGTAATAGAGCTTGAAGTCCGGAATTGTGATGCCACCAACTTTGGCTTTCTTTTTCAATATTCCTTTGACTATTCGAGGTCTTTTCTGGTTCCATGTAAATTTTAGGATTATTTGTTCCATTTCTTTGAAAAAGATGGATGGTACTTTGATAGGAATTGCATTAAATGTGTAGATTGCTTTAGGTAGCACAGATATTTTCACAATATTTATTCTTCCAATCCAGGAGTATGGAACATTTTTTCCATTTCTTTGTGTCTTCCTCAATTTCTTCCATGAGTACTTTATAGTTTTCTGAATATAGATTCTTTGCCTCTTTGGTTAGGTTTATTCCTAGGTATCTTATGATTTTGGGTGCAATTGTAAATGGGACTAGAGGGTATCATGCTTAGCAAAATGAGTCAAGCAGCTAAATAAAACTACCATATGATCTTCCTGATATGAGGAGATGGAGATGCAATGGGCAGGAGAGGTTAAGGGGTAGGAGAAGAAAAAATGAAAAAAGATGGGATTGGGAGGGAGACAAACTATAAGTGACTCTTAATCTCATGAAACAAACAGGGTTGCTGGGGAGAGGTGGTTGGGTGAAGGGGGGTTGGCTTATGGACATTGGGGAGGTTATGTGCTATGGGGAGTTCTGTGAAGTGTGTAAACCTGGTGATTCACATACCTGTACCCTCAGGGATAAAAATATATGTTTTAAAAAATAAAAAAAATAAAAAGGAAAAAAAATCTCCCACCCGAACAAAAAAGCCCAGGATCTGACGAATTTTCTGGGCAATTCTACCAAACCTTCAGAGAAGAAGTAACACCCCTTTCTCCTGAAGCTCTTTACAAAAATTCAAGCAGAAGGAAAACTTCCATATACTTTTTATGAAGCCAGCATTATGCTCATCCCAAAACCAGGCAAATAACTCACCAAAAAGGATAAATGTTCATCATCAATAACCATCAGGGAGATTGAAATTAAAAACACATTTAGATATCACCTTACACCAGTTAGAATGACCAAAATTAGCAATTAGGAAACAAAATGTGTTGGAGAGGATGTGGAGAAAGGGGAACCCTCTTCCACTGTTGGTGGGGATGCAAGTTGGTGCAGCCTCTCTGGAGAACATTGTTGGAGAATCCTCAAGAAATTAAAAACAGAACTTCCCTATGACCCTGCAATTGCACTCCTGGGTATTGATCCGAAAGGTACAGGTGGAGTTAAAAGAAGGGCCATCTGTACCCCAATGTTTATAGAAGCAATGGCCATGATCGCCAAAATGTGGAAAGAAACAAGATGCCCTTGAACGGACGAATGGATCAGGAAGATGTGGTCCATGTACACTATGGAGTATTATGCCTCGATCAGAAAGGATGAATACACAACTTTTGGAGCAACATGGACGGGAATGGAAGAGATTATGCTAAATGAAATGAGTCAAGCAGAGAGTCAATGATCATATGATTTCACTTATTTCTGTATTATAACAATTAGTATGGAAGGCATGGGGAGACAGATAGGAGAAGGGAGTTGGGGTAAATTGGAAGGTAAGTGAACTATGAGAGAGTATGGACTCTGAAAAACAATCTGAGGGGGTTTGAAGTTGCGGGGGTGTGGGAGGTTTGGGTACCAGGTAGTGGGTATTATAGAGTGCACAGATTGCATGGAGCACTGGGTGTGGTGAAAAAATAATGAATACTGTTATGCTGGAAATAAATTAATTAATAAAAAAAGAAATTAAAAAAAAAAAAGCTTACTGCCTTCCAGTTGAGATCAGGAACATGACAAGTATGCCTACTCTCACCACACTTGTTCACCTAAGTATTAGAAGTCCTAGCAACAGCAATCAGACAACCAAGAGAAATAAAAGGTGTCCAAATTAGCAATGAAGAAGTCAAATATCCTTCGCAGATGACATGATTCTTTATAGGGGAAACCCAAAAGACTCCACCCCCAAAAAACTAGAACTCAACAGCACTTCAGCAACGTGGCAGGATACAAAGTCAATGTACAGAAATCAGTGGCTTTCTTATACACTAACAATGAAAATACAGAGTGGGAAATTAGAGGTTTACTACAAAGCTGAGATCATCAAGATAGCATGGTATTGGCATAAAAAAAGACACAGAGACCAGTGGAACAGAGTAGAGAGCGCAGATATGGATCCTCATCTCTATGGGCAATTAATCTTTGACAAAACAGGAAAACATATACAGTGGGAAAAAGTCAGTCTCTTCAATAAATGGTGCTGGGTAAACTGGAAAGCTCTATGTAGAAAAATGAAACTCAACCATTCTCTTACACCGTACACAAAGATAAACTCCAAATGGATAAAAGACCTCAACATGAGACAGGAATCCATCAGAACCCTAGAGGAGAACATAGCCAGTAATCTCTTCGATATCAGCCACAGCAACTTTTTTCAAGAAATGTCTCAAGACAAAGGGAAAAAAGTGAAAATGAACATTTGGGCCTTCATAAAAATCAAAAGCTTCTGCACAGCAAAGGAAACATTTAAGAAAACAAAGAGGCAACCCACGGAATGGGAGAAGATATTTGCAAATGACAGTAGAGACAAATTGTTGATATCCAGGATCTATAAAGAACTCCTCAAACTCAACACACAGAAAACAGACAATTATATCAATACAGACAATCATATCACAAAACAGACAATCATATCAAAAGAATTCAGAAGATATGACAAGACACTTCTCCAATCAAGACATACACATCGCTATCAGACACATGAAAAATTGTTAATCGTCACTAGCCATCAGAGAGATTCAAATTAAAACCACATTTAGACATCACCTTACACCAGTTAGAATGACTAAAATTAGCAAGACAGGAAACAACAAGTGTTGGAGAGGATGTGGAGAAAGGGGAACCCTCTTATATGTTGGTGGGAATGCAAGTTGTTACAGCCTTTCTGGAGAACAGTGTTGGAGAATCCTCAGGAAATTAAAAACAGAACTTCCCTATGACCGTGCAATTGCAGTCCTGGGTATGGACCCGAAAGATACAGGTGGAGTGAAAAGAAGGGCCATCTGTACCCCCAATGTTTATAGAAGCAATACCCCCGGTCGCCAAAATGTGGAAAGAACCAAGATGACCTTCCACGGACGAATGGATTTGGAAGATGTGGTCCACATACACTATGGAGTATTATGCCTCCATCAGAAAGTATGAATACCCAACTTTTGGAGCAACATGGACGGGAATGGAAGAGATTATGCTAAATGAAATGAGTCAAGCAGAGAGTCAATGATCATATGATTTCACTTATTTCTGTATCATAACAATTAGTATGGAAGGCATGGGGAAATAGATAGGAGAAGAGAGTTGGGGTAAATTGGAAAGGTAAGTGAACTATGAGAGAGTATGGACTCTGAAAAACAATCTGAGGGGTTTGAAGTTGTGGGGGTGTGGGAGGTTGGGGTACCAGGTAGTGGGTATTATAGAGGGCAATGATTCCATGGATCACTGGGTGTGGTGCAAAATAATGAATACTGTTATGCTGCAAATAAATTAATTACTAAAAAAAAGAAATAAAAAAAAGCTTGCTGCCTTCCCATTCAGATCAGGAACATGACAAGTATGCCTACTCTCACCACACTTGTTCAACTAAGTACTAGAAGTCCTAGCAACAGCAATCAGACCACCAAGAGAAAAAAACGGTATCCAAATTAGCAATGAAGAAGTCAAAGACTCTTCGCAGATGACATGATTCTTTAAAGGGAAAACCCAAAAGAATCCACCCCCAAACTACTAGAACTCATAAAGCAATTCAGCAACGTGGCAGGATACAAAGTCAATGTACAGAAATCAGTGGCTTTCTTATACACTAACAATGATAATACAGAGAGGGAAATTAGAGATTTACTACAAAGCTGAGATCATCAAGATAGCATGGTATTGGCATAAAAAAGACGCATAGACCAGTGGAACAGAGTAGAGAGCCCAGATATGGACCCTCAACTCTATGGGCAAATAACCTTTGACAAAACAGGAAAACATATACAGTGGGAAAAAGTCAGTCTGTTCAATAAATGGTGCTGGGTAAACTGGGAAGCTCTATGTAGAAAAATGAAACTCGACCATTCTCTTACACCGTACACAAAGATAAACTCCAAATGGATAAAAGACCTCAACATGAGACAGGAATCCATCAGAACCCTAGAGGAGAACATAGCCAGTAATCTCTTCGATATCAGCCACAGCAACTTTTTTCAAGAAATGTCTCTAACGACAATGGAAAAAAAGTGAAAATGAACTTTTCGGACTTCATCAAAATCAAAAGCTACTGCACAGCATAGGAAACATTTAAGAACACAAAGAGGCGACCCACGGAATGGGAGAAGATATTTGCAAATGACAGTACAGACAAAAGGTTGATATCCAGGATCTATAAAGAACTCCTCAAACTCAACACACACAACACAGACAATTATATCAAAACAGACAATCATATCACAAACAGACAATCATATCAAAACAAAAAAAAATCAGAAGATATGACAAGACACTTCTCCAATCAGGACATACACATCGCTATCAGACACATGAAAAATTGTTAATCGTCACTAGCCATCAGGGAGATTCCAATTAAAACCACATTTAGATATCACCTTACACCAGTTAGAATGACCAAAATTAGCCAGACAGGAAACAACATGTGTTGGAGAGGATGTGGAGAAAGGGGAACCCTCTTATACTGTTGGTGGGAATGCAAGTTGGTACAGCCTCTCTGGAGAACAGTGTTGGAGAATCCTCAGGAAATTAAAAACAGTACTTCCCTATGACCCTGCAATTTCACTCCTGGGTATTGACCTGAAAGATACAGGTGGAGTGAAAAGAAGGGCCATCTGTATCCCAATGTTTATAGAAGCAATATCCACGGTCGCCAAATTGTGGAAAGAACCAAGATGCCCTTCAACGGACGAATGGATCAGGAAGATGTGGTCCATATACACTATGGAGTATTATGCCTCGATCAGAAAGGATGAATACCCAACTATGGAGCAACATGGACGGGAATGGAAGAGATTATGCTAAATGAAATGAGTCAAGCAGAGAGTCAATGATCATATGATTTCACTTATTTGTGAAGCATAACAAATAGCATGGAAGACATGGGGGGTTAGAAAGGAGAAGAGAGTTGGAGTAAATTGGAAAGGTAAGTGAACTATGAGAGAGTATGGACTCTGAAAAACAAACTGTGGGGTTTGAAGGGGCAGGGGGTGGGAGGTCGGGGTACCAGTAGTGGGTATTATAGAGGGCATGGATTGCTAGAGCACTGGGTGTGGTGCAAAATAATGAATACTGTTATGCTGGAAATAAATTAATTAATAAAAAAAAGAAATAAAAAAAAGCTTGCTGCCTTCCCGTTCAGATCAGGAACAAGACAAGTATGCCTACTCTCAGCACACTTGTTCAACTAAGTATTAGAAGTCCTAGCAACAGCAATCAGACAACCAAGAGAAATAAAAGGTATCCAAATTAGCAATGAAGAAGTCAAACACTCTTCACAGATGACATATTTCTTTATAGGGAAAAACCAAAAGACTCCACCCCCAAACTACTAGAACTCATACAGCAATTCAGCAACGTGGCAGGATACAAAGTCAATGTACAGAAATCAGTGGCTTTCTTATACACTAACAATGAAAATACAGAGTGGGAAATTAGAGGTTTACTACAAAGCTGAGATCATCAAGATAGCATGGTATTGGCATAAAAAAAGACACAGAGACCAGTGGAACAGAGTAGAGAGCCCAGATATGGACCCTCAACTCTATGGGCAAATAACCTTTGACAAAACAGGAAAACATATACAGTGGGAAAAAGTCAGTCTCTTCAATAAATGGTGCTGGGTAAACTGGGAAGCTCTATGTAGAAAAATGAAACTCGACCATTCTCTTACACCGTACACAAAGATAAAACTCCAAATGGATAAAAGACCTCAACATGAGACAGGAATCCATCAGAACCCTAGAGGAGAACATAGCCAGTAATCTCTTCGATATCAGCCACAGCAACTTTTTTCAAGAAATGTCTCCAAAGACAAAGGGAAAAAAGTGAAAATGAACTTTTGGGACTTCATCAAAAACAAAAGCTTCTACAGAGCAATGGAAACATTTAAGAAAACAAAGAGGCAACCCACGGAATGGGAGAAGATATTTGCAAATGACAGTACAGACAAAAGGTTGGTATCCAGTATCTATAAAGAACTCCTCAAACTCAACAAACAGAACACAGACAATTATATCAAAACAGACAAACATATCACAAAACAGACAATCATATCAAAAAAAAATCAGAAGATATGACAAGACACTTTTCTAATCAGGACATACACATCGCTATCAGACACATGAAAAATTGTTAATCGTCACTAGCCATCAGGGAGATTCAATTTAAAACCACATTTAGATATCACCTTACACCAGTTAGAATGACCAAAATTAGCCAGACAGGAAACAACATGTGTTGGAGAGGATGTGGAGAAAGGGGAACCCTCTTATACTGTTGGTGGGAATGCAAGTTGGTACAGCCTCTCTGGAGAACAGTGTTGGAGAATCCTCAAGAAATTAAAAACAGAACTTCCCTATGACCCTGCAATTGCACTCCTGGGTATTGACCTGAAAGATACAGGTGGAGTGAAAAGAAGGGCCATCTGTACCCCAAGGTTTATAGCAGCAATGGCCATGGTCGTCAAACTGTGGAAAGAACCAAGATGCCCTTCAACGTACGAATGGATAAGGAGGATGTGGTCCATATACACTATGGAGTATTATGCCTCGATCAGAAAGGATGAATACCCAACTTTTGGAGCAACAGGGCTGGGACTGGAAGAGATTCTCCTTAGTGAAATAAGTCAAGCAGAGAGAGTCAATGATCATATGGTTTCAATTATTTGTGAAGCATAAAAAATAGCATGGAAGACATGGGAAGATAGAGAGGAGAAAGGAGTTGGGGGAAATTGGAAGGAGAGGTGAACCATGAGAGACCATGGAGTCTGAAAAACAATCTGAGTGTTTTGAAGGGGCAGGGGGTGGGAGGTCGGGGTACCTGGTGGTGAGCATTACAGAGGGCATGGATTGCATGGAGCCTGGGTGTGGGGCAAAATAATGAATACTGTTATGCTGGAAATAAATAAAAAATAAATTAAAAAAAAAAAGAAAAAGAAAATTGGGAGCATCACTTTGCCCAATTTCAAGGGTAACTACAAAGCTGTGATCACCAAGACAGAATGGTACTGGCATAAAAACAGACACATAGACATGTGGTGTAGAGTAGAGAGCTCATATATTGACCATCAACTCTATGGTCAAATAATCTTCAACAAAGAGGGAAAATATACAGTGGAAAAAATTCAGTGTCTTCCATAAATGGTGCTGGGAAAATTTGGCCAGCTCTGTGTAGAAGAATGAAACTCGACCATTCTCTTCCACCATACACAAAGATAAACTCGAAATGGATAAAACCGCTCAACATTGGGGGGACGGGACAAGATGGCAGGCAAGTAGGACGAGGCGACTTTTCAAACTGTACCCTAAAGTGAGCTATTACCAACCAAAGAACTACGATCACCCATGAAATCAGCCTGAGGTCAGAATTATACACGTCTGGATCTCTATAATGGCAAAAGACGCTGGTGGGCAGGTAAATTGCAGTGGGAAAGGGAGACTGATATTGGAAGATAAACAAAAGGGGGAGGGAGCCACCAGAGGCGACTGGTTCAAAAGTAATACCCCCAATATGAGCGAGAGTGCCCTGAGTCTGGGGACCAGCATTAACTTGGAGATCGGTAGAAAGCACTCCAAAAGCACAAAGTATCATGGGAGGGGGGGAACTGTAGGAATTGGGGCGGCGAGGGACAGGGGCTTAAGTCCCCGGTCCCAGGACAGCCTCCCCTGGCACTGAGCCAGTTGGAGTGCGGTTGAGAAACCAGGTCTTTGCCCCTGAGCCGCCAGCACGCCTGATTGCCTGGGGTCTGGCTCCTGTGAGGGGCCAGGAGTCACATCATAGGACAGAATGCTCGAGCCCTGCTACAGAGTCTGAGATGCACGCACCCACACATCCTCCCCTGAGAGATGTACACAAAAGCCCAGCTGGCACTCTTTGACCCGCGCCATTGTTTCAGAGCCTAAGACGTGTGCCCCAAACTCTCCTGTGAGAGAGGTGCGCGAAGGGCCAGGCTGGTGCTCTCGGACCTGTGCCCCTTCTCAGAGCCTGAGACATGTGCAGGACCCACAGCCCTCCTGAGAGAGTCCTTCGCAAGCCTGGCGCTCTTAGACCCAGAAAGACCAGGCACTCCCAGCCCTGGCCAGTGGGAAAATCTCAGTGTGTGATCGCTGCTTGGAACATCTCTGGAGGTCTGGAGCTGTCCAGACAGCCACCACTGCCATGGTTTGTGGTACAAGCAGAAGATCCTGCGTCTCCAGGGACCGTGACTCAAAACCTGCTCTGCAGGCGGCCAATGGGGACCTCATCTGGGCTCTGAAGCCAGACTGAGGC
Source organism: Mustela putorius furo (assembly GCF_011764305.1). Taxonomy (NCBI): domain Eukaryota; kingdom Metazoa; phylum Chordata; class Mammalia; order Carnivora; family Mustelidae; genus Mustela; species Mustela putorius. Next base: position 128,647 of record NW_025421307.1, on the reverse strand, counting down.
TCCTCTCTGAGAGGGAGGTCAGGGTGCAGTCTGTTTTCCTCTAAAACTACAAAAAACATCAAAAGTGGTCAAGGCAAGAGGGAAAAACAAAGTGAACAAACATAAAAACCTCCAGAGAAAAAAAGTCTGAAAAAAAAAGAAAACGGTTTCCTCAGAGCCCACCCCCTTGAGGGGGACTGGAGGACTTAACTCAGGGAACACCATTGACTGAAAACCCACGTGGCAGGCCCCTCCCCCAGAAAACCAACCAGGAAAGATGTTCACCATCAACCATCAACAGGAAAATCCAAATAAAATATCTCCATGAGATATTAACTCACACTATCATAATGGCTAACAGCACCAGCACAAGAAAACAGATGTTGGGAGGATGTGGATAAAAGGCAACCCTCTTGCACTGCTGGGGAATGCAAGCTGCTGAACCCACTGTAGAAAAGAGTATGACAGTTCCTCAAAGCGTTAAATATAGAACTACATTATGATCCAGCAATCACACTACCGTGTGTTTACCCAATGAACATGAGAACAATAACTCAAAAGGATACATGTGCCCCTATGTTTTTTGCAACATTATTTACAGTATTACAATATGGAGGCAATCCAAGTATCTCTTGATAAATTGATAAATGAGATGATACATGTACACACACACACACACACACACACACACACACAGTGGGAAATTACTCATCCATAAAAAAATGAAATCTTGCCATTTTCAGACACATGGATGGAGCTAGAGACTACTGTCCTAAGTGAAATCCATCAGTCGGAGAGACAAATGCCTTGTGATGTCACTCTTACATGGAATTTAAGAAACGAACATACATAAATAAAGGAGAAAGAAGACACAAAGCAAAATGCCGAATCTGTGGTTACCATAGTTGAAGTGGATGGAGGGATGAGTGAAATGGATGATGGGGACTAAGAGTACACTTTTCTTGATGACAGCTGAGTATACATAGAATCACTGAATCACTACATTGTTCACCTGAAATTAATATACCACTGTATGTTAACTCTACCTGAATTAAAATAAACAATAAAAGCGTTTTTCTTTCAGTAAACTATTTGAAAAATATTTTGCTGTGCAATGTTCATAAGACATACTTGTGAGAGTATAACTGTACAATAATTATTCACTCTATGCTTGGAATTCAATTTTCATTGAATTCTTATACTTTTCCTGTTAACTGTAACAGGGTGAGGACCTATGCTTTCAAGAGTGTAAGTAGAGACAGATGTCACTTCACTGTCCAGAAAGCTATTATTGCTTCTGTTTTCATTTGAGATTGTCATACAGTATGAGACAAATTTCAGAGCAGGTTTGTTATGCACTCTGGATCTCTAATTCAGTGGTCATTTCCTAGATCTGTTTGGATGGTAAGTTCCTATGGATGGGCTTGCTTCCAAGCACATACCTGGAAGACATGCTGAGGGAGATGGGAAGGAAGGCTGCCTCTCCCAGGTCATCCCCTCCATGAGCAGGCAGACCTCCAGGACTGCTAAAAACCCACTGGCATTTTTTTTTAAAGATTTTATTTATTTATTTGGCAGACAGAAATCACAAGTAGGCAGACAGGCAGGAAGAGAGAGAGAGGAGGAAGCAGGCTCCACACTGAGCCTGGAGCCCGATGCAGGGCTTGAGCCCAAGGACCCTGGATTCAACCCACTGAGCCACCCAGGTGCCTCCCCACTGGCAGTTTTGAAAGACATGCCATAAATGAACTAAGGCATTGAAAAAAATAATACAATATTCGTTTTTAAGTTCAGAGCTGTCAGCTCATGAGGTGAGAAGATATTCCCTGAGGAATACTGAGGGAAGGGCAGGTCAGGTTGCAAAGAGAGATGTGGATTTCTTGATTGGGGACCTGTAGCCCCCTTCCAGGACAAGGTATTTTCCTCAGAGGAACCATAAAAGTTAGAGTTAGGATTAAGGTTAGGGTTAGGGAAGCCTTCAAACAAGAGATACATTCTCATTCATTCCCCCACAGAGGCCAGACCCATCCCTGGGCTCCCCAGCCTCCCAAAAAGTTGGAGGAAGATGAACGGCTACTACCCACCCCTCAACTCTGCTCCTGGAAAGCTCCCCTTCACCAGGGCCCCTAGGTGTTCCGCATCATCTTGACGCATATTCCGGGCGGCTGGGACATTCCCTAAGCAAGAAAGGGCCATCAGCCACGGGTAACAGGGTGGTCCCCAGGGCTGCCCAATGCTGGCCAATTCTCACGATCGTTCTGCCCAAATCAGTATTGATTTGGCCGGTAAAAGCCTAGCGAACTCGCTTCGGGTGCCGAGAAAGGGCCCTCAGCATGGAGGACATAACATCCACAGGGCTGCCCAACGCAGGCCTATTCTGATGAGCATTCTGCTCAGATAGATAACAATATGGGCAAAATGCTTGTGAGAATTGGCGGCCCTATTGGCTAACTCACTTTAGGCGCACCAGGTCTACAGGGTTGATCCTAACCCTCAACTAAGGCTTCTGGGTGGTTCACCACAGTGTAGGCATATACGTGCTGCCCTGCCCCTACCACCTAACCCTAACCCTAGTTTGGGTGTTCAAGCTTCCATCCCCAGAGGCCTGGCTCCCTAGACTTTGAAACTAGGGACCCCATATTCCCAACACAGGACTCTGGCTGCCACCCATGAGGAAAATGGACCCCATGGCCCTGTGCAAAACCCTCCTGGCTAGAGAAACTTCCATGCCTCCTAAAGACACCCACAGCTTACAAGGACCCACACACCACAATCCTGGAGCCTGATGGGCCACCAGAGCAATGCCCTCAACTCAGCCATCTGGAGATCCTGGGTCTGCACTGGCATATCAGGCCTGCCATTCTCCAAGGACCAAATCCTAACCCTACTTCGGTGTTCAGGCTCTGGAACCCAGAGGTCTAAAACCCAATCCCTCCCATGGATGGGAGCATCAGAATGATGGCCTTCCTCAGACTCTTAGTCAGGAGGAGACCATTTCATTTTGTGCTCTCTAACACCCTCAGAGCCCTGGAACTCGGCATGCTCCCCTGAGGCCATTTCTGCCATCTTTGATCCTCCAGACCAAAGACTGAAGAGCCTCCTGATTCCCGCCCTCAACTATGTCCTAGGATGTGTCGATATCTGTGCTGGCAGATCCGACATGCCTTGTCTCTAAGACATAACAATAACCCTATCCCTAAGCCAAACCCTAATACTAACCCTAGCCCAGGTTGTGTGTTCCACTGTCAATCTTCTGATACCTGGTCCCCAAAGCCCCGAGATGGGGGACCCCTGAGCTGCACAGGATCATTGCACCTGATCCCAGGAGGACACACTGCCATTTGGAAATGTACTGAACCCACGGAGCAGAAGAAACCTGCATGCCTTCTTGAGGCCATCCCCACTACTGGCGACCCCAAGGACAAGGAACCGAGTCTCACGGTCCTGTAGACATGCGCCACCAACTCAGGCATCGTGCTGGGTCACCACAGCACTGGCAGGTAGGGGATGACATGCCTCTATGACTTAACCCTAAGCTTAATTTGCATATTCTGGCTTCCCACCCCAGAGGTCTGTCTCCCTACCCCTACAGACTGGGGACCCCATATTCCCAATGCAGGAATCTGGCTGCCTGTCCGAGGAAACTGGACACCATGGCCCTGTGCTGGAGAAAACTCCATACCCCTAAAAGATTCCCACCTTCCGAGGACCCTCACACCACAATCCCAGAGCCTGATGGACCGCCAGACCAATGTCCTCAACTCAGCCCTCCAGAGAGCCTGAGCTGCACTGGCACATCAGGCCTGCTGTTCTCCCAGTACCAAACCCTAACCCTATGGTTGGGTGCTAAGGACCAGGACCCTGAGACATGACACCCAATCCTTTCCATGGATGGGAGCATCAGACTGATACCCATATTCAGAGTCTCAGACAGAAGGAGACCATTTCATTTGGTGCTCTCTAACACCCTCAGAGCCCTAGAAACCAGCATGCACCCCTGATGCCATTCCCGCCATCTTTGCCACTACAAGCAAAAAAACCATGGCCTGGGAGCCTCCTGCATCCCGTCCTCAACTCAGTGCTTGTGTGAGCCTATATCTGTGTTTCCAGATCCGACATGCCTTGTCCCTAAGACATAGTCCTAACCCTAAGCCTAACTGTAACCCTAATCCCTAACTCTAACCCTAGTCTTAAACCCTAACCCCACCCTATCCCTAACTCTGACTCTAAACCTAACCTTTTTTCCTAAGTCATAACCCTAACCCTTGTCCCTAAGACATAACACTAACCCTAACCCCTAACCCTAACCCTATCCCTAACCTATATCCCTAACTCTAAACCTCCAGACAGGGGATTCAACATCCGCACCAGGTGACTCTGCCTGCCCTCCAGAAAGAAAGATGCATGAGCACCTACACAAACTCGCATCATCTGCAGCACCCCGGATATAATGCCGGATTCTGCCACAAGCCAGATGCATGTCCACTCAGCACTGAGGGAGCCCACCTCAATACCAGCATATCGGAGCTTCCATGCCACTAGTCCTTAACCCTAACCCTAGGTTGTGTGTACTGGCTTCCATAGCCTTAGGTCTAGCCCACAAACTGGCCAGATTGGAGACGCCTGAGACTCACTCTGGCAGTCAGCCAGCTGGCTATGTTGTTATGGTGCCATTTGTAGCTAGTCAGACCTCAGAGCAGGGAATAACTTCATGTCCCCTAAGGCAAGCCTCGGCATCTGATCCCCTCCTGAACAAAAACCCAGATTCACAGGAGCCACCTATTACCCGCCCGCAACTCAGCCCTCCATGGAGCCCGCCTCAGCACTGGCAGATCAGACCTGCCATGCCCCTAGGCCATAAACCTAACCCTAGTTTGAGTTTTCAGGCTTCCATTCTGAGATTCCAGGCAACAAACCCCCTGGATTAAGGAACCTTGACATACACCCTAGGACTCCGCTCGCCATACAGTAGAAACCTATGCCATTTGGAGTTGTGCTGAACTGTCAGAGCGGGAGAAACCTGCCCCTATAAAGACACTCCCACCATCTGTGGCCCCCCTGTCGTAAAATCGGATTCTGCTGATCTGCTGGACACACGCCCTCAACTCAGCCCTGAGGGGACCCCACCTCAACATCAGCAGATTGGGTCACCATGTCCCTAGGCCCTTACTATTACCCCTGTTTGGGTTTTCAGGCTTCCATCCCCAAGTCCCCTAGATTAAGGACTACTGAGCGACACCACAGGGCTCCACCTGCAAAACGGGAGGAAACCTTGTGGTTTGGAGCTGCTCCTTATGGAAACAGAAACTAGTGTATCATACAACAGTGTGTTGGAAAGTGATCATTGACAGGACAGTAGAGCAAAAATCCCTCCATTTTTACCTCACTCCTCATGAAGTAGAACATGGTGTTCTTCTTTCCTTCCTTGACTTCCATTCCAATTCCATCCAATGCAGTGTTCATTCCTTTGCTTCAAGGGTAAGATTTTGTGATTCTCCACCTGCATAGAACACCCAGAGCCCATCACAGCAAGTACTCTCCCTAATATTTGCCACCCATTTAACCCTTCCACCCACACCTCTGTCCTCTAGCAACGATCAGTTTGTGCTCTAAGTTTGAGTGTGTTTCTTCATTGGCCTTCTCCCCTCACTATGTTCATCTGTTTTCGTTCTGAAAATCTACAGAATCCAAGTTACAGGCCATTGGTCTTTTCTTACTGATTTTACTTAGCTAAATCCACTGTAGATCCATCCACATCCTTACAGATGATAAGATTTCATCCTTTTTGACCCTGGCTCTTATTCCATTAAGAAGCTGTGGGAGACAATGTTTATAGCAGCAATGGCCAAGGTCGCCTAACGGTGGAAAGAACCAAGATGCCCTTCAACAGACGAATGGATAAGGAAGATGTGGTCCATATACACTATGGAGTATTATGCCTCCATCAGAAAGGATGAATACCCAACTTTTGTAGCAGCATGGACGGGATGGGAAGAGATTATGCTGAATGAAGTAAGTCAGGCAGAGAGAGTCAACTATCATATGGTTTCACTTATTTGTGGATCATAACAAATAGCATGGAGGACAAGGAGAGTTAGAGAGGAGAAGGGAGTTGGGGGAAAATGGAAGGGGAGGTAAACCATAAGAGACTAGGGACTCTGAAATACAATCTGAGGGTTTTGAAGGGGCGGGGGTGGGAGTTTGGGGGAACCAGGTGGTGGGTATTGGAGAGGGCAAGGATTGCATGGCGCAATGTGTGTGGTGCAAAACAATAAATACTGTTATTCTAAAAAAAATAAATTAATTAAAAAAAAGAAGAAGATGATGTGGGTGAATGAATACACACACAGACATATATACATATATGTATATATATTATATACATATATATATTATATTATATATTAATATATATATATATATATAATCACTCATCAGTGAATGGACATTTGGACTCCCTCCATTGTTTTACTATGGTTGATAATGTGCTGTGGTTGAAAATGTTACGATCGTTGATAATGCTGCTGTAAATATCACGGTGCTTGTACCACACAGAATGTACATTTTTGTGCCCTTTAAGCAAATACCTAGGAGGACAATTGCTGGATCCTAGTGTTGTTCTGTTCTTAGGTTTTGGAGAACACACCATTTTCTTTTCCAGAGTGGCTGCAACAACCCACATGCCCACCAACAGTGTAGGAGCGTTCCATTTTAGGGTGTTTTTTTCAAAGATTTTATTTATTTATTTGACACAGAGAGACAGAAGTAAGCAGAGAAGCAGGCAGAGAGAGATAGCGGGAATCAGACTCCCTGCTGAGCAGAGAGATTAAGGCAGGGTTTCATCAGAGGAACCTGGGATCATGACCTGATCCAAAGGGAGGTGCTTAACCCACTGAGCCACCCAGGTGCTCCTGAGGGTTCCACTTTAAGCAGAACATTCCCTGCCAGCCATTTCCTATGGAGGAAATGTAAAACCTGAGGGATAACCTGACTCACTGAGCATCTGGCAAGCAGCCACAGAAATTCACCCCAGGGTTTCTGACGCCAAGTCCCTTGAAGCCACCAGAAATTCCCAAACACTCTCCTTCACCACCCACAGAACCCACCAACTGCACAAAAAATAGAGCCTGCCCAACCATATATAGCTGTTTGAGTGAACGTAGGAAGACAAGCATCCCTTTTAAATTGTCCAAGGCTCCTTGGAATCATTTTGAATTTTCCCTCAGCCCTCATTGGAACTCTTTGGATGCAAAAACCAATCCATTAGGATAAATCACCTTGGACAAAGGAGAAGCCATCATCCAAGCCTCTATCTGACCCAAACAGCCACCTCACTGTAGATGCCGGCCACAGCCTAGGCCCAGTGGAATAAACACTGCTAGATGAAGGAATACTTTCTATATTCAAAACGTACACACCAGTCAATCTCATCTTCCCTTTCGAATCCAAGGGATTACCTAGGAAAGAGATGGTCCAAATACCTTTGTAATCCAGAAATAAACAGAGAAAATGATATCCCTGCCAGATGTTCCCTGCAGAGAAACTCGGGAACTCTAGCACCCACACTAGATTGCTTACAGCTGGTCCAGTGTGCCAATTGTGAACTCCACCAGAGACAAGAGAAAAGCCCAGGAGGTTTGGGGTGAAAGAGAAGTTTTACCTCCTGTCCTGGCATGGATGTGACATTGTGCCCCACCGGCCTGCTGTTTTCTCTGAATGTTGACATCCTGGGATAAGCTGCATGACTGACTCAGATGCTGATTTTCAAAGTTCAGGTCTTGTGGAGCCAGAGTGAAGAAGGGTTGTCAGGTGTGGATAAGCAGGCGTCTCCCACTTAGTCTTCACACCGGCTCCAATTCCTGGGAGAAGGAGAGACATATGCTTATTTCTTAAGTGGTCATCCACTTCCTTCTCAAGCCGACCAATGCCCTTGTCCTTTTTGGAGAAACAAACATACTCTTCCAAACAAACACTCAAATCCTCAGTTCCAAATGCACCATGAGTCAGGTTTGGTTTCCCCCGGCTGGGAGGACCCTGCTGAGCCATCCTGACAGCAGACTACCAGCAAAACCTGGGGAAACAGGGCACAATGCTGAGTGGGGGCCCGGCTCCAGTGTTTCTTATGACCACTCTTAAGCCTGGAGAAACAGAGACTATACAGCTCACCACTGCGTCCTGCAGAAACAATCTGTAGTTCCTCAGGATTCAGGGTCTGTCACCCAGCACCTCCCCACTGCCCTCAGAGCCAGCAGGCAGCACTGACTATTCTTCAGGTGGGTTTCCCATGGCAGCTCGCCACTGCCTCCAGTGGTCGCAAGCAGCATTGCCGCCCCTACAGTGCTCTCTCGCACCACAGCTCACACCACGTCCAGTGGCACAAACTGGCACTGTTGGACTTTCCACAGACTCCTAAAGCAGCCCCCAAACCCTCCACATGTGTAAAACCACACTGGCACTGTCCCTCCACATTGGGGTCCTCTGGGCCACACCCCAGGTGTCCGCCTGCCACCCAGGAGGAAACTGTACCATTCGAAGCTGAGCAAAACCCTCAGATTGGAACAAACCCACATGACTCCCTGAGGACACCCCCAACTTCGATGGTCCCCGCAGTCACAAACTCATTCTGATGTGCTTCCTGACCCCGATGTTTTACTCAGCCCCTGGAGATCCAGCCTCAGAACCAGGAGGTAGGGCCAGCATACCCCTAAGCCCTAACCCAAACCCTAGGTTGTGTTTTCAGGCTTCCATGCCCAGAGACATGGCCAAAAATGCCTCCAGATTGGGAACCCCTGAGCCACAACCAAGGACTCCGCCTACCATCCATGTTCTCCTGGGTGCCCTTCGGAGCTACCCAGAACCCTCAGACCAGGAGAAGGCCACATGCATTCCAGAGGCCGCCATCACCTCTGATGGCCCACATGGCAACAAAACCCAGAGATTGACATACCACTTGACCCCCATCTTTGACTCAGCCCATGGGAGATCCCGCCTCAGCACTGACAGTTTGGGCCTGCCATGGCCCTAGGCCCTAACCTTAATCGTACTTTGGCTTTTCAGTCTTCTGACCCCAGAGAGCTGTCCCCCAATCCCTCCAAATTGGGGACCCCAGGGCCACACCCCAAGAGTTCGCCTGCCACTCAGGAGGAAACCACACCCACGCAGAACCCTCAGAACAGAACAAACCCGCATGTTTCCCTCAGACCACCCCCAACTCCAGCGACCTACCCGGGCACAAAACCAAGCCCCTGATGCACTACTGGACCCCTGTCCTCAACTCAGCGCCCTGGGAATCTGCTTCATTATGGGCATATTGGACCTGTCATACTCCTAGGCCCTAATAGTAACCCTAGGGTAGTTTCTCAGGCTTCTGTCCCCATATAACTAGCTACCAATCCCTCCAGATTATGGACCCCTGAGCCACAGCCCAGGACTCCGCCTGCCACCCAGGAGGAAACCATGCTGCTTGGAGCTGTGCAAAACCCTCAGAGTGGGAGAAACCTGCATACCCACCTTGAGACCCACCCCCACTTTGGGCTCCCCATCAGACCACAAACATGCAGACTGGTGCTCAGCTGGATCTCCCTCACTCAACTCTGCCTGAGGGGCCCTCTCCCTTCCTGGGGGCCCCAATATATGCAATCCAAGCCCTGCAAAAAAGCCCTCTGTGAGGCAGGTGCACGTGATGCTAACCACTCCCGCTCACTTTGAGGTGCGGGCCCTGGCACTGGCAGATCACATCTGCAATGCCCCTAGGCCCTTGCCCTAAACCTAGTTTGGGTTTTCAGGTTTTCAGGTTTCTCCAGTGGCCAGTAGCCTGAGTCCTCCACACCAGGCAACCCAGAGCCACACTACAGGATTACACCTGCCCCCAGGAGGAAACCGGGTCGTTAGGAGCTGTGGGAGTGGGAGAAGGGGAGAAACCTGCATGCCATCCCCAGTCCACTCCCACCCTTGACTCACCACTGGGCTGCAAAAACGGAGGCTGAGTAGCTTTTCAGGCTTCTGTCCCCAGAGACCTGGCCCATGAGCCCTCCAGATTGCAGACACCTGAGCCACACCCCACGACTCTGCCTGCCACCCAGGAGGAAACTGTACCTTTTGGAGCCTCCCAAAACCCTCAGAGCAGGAGAAACCTTCATGTCCTCCCAAGGCCACCCCAACCTTCGGCGCCCAGCTGAGCCACAAAGATGGAGCCTGATGCTCAGCCAGAACCCCTGCCTCAACTCTGTCCACAGAAAACCCTCTATGTGGGGGCCTAGAGGGAGTCTCATGGTCCTGGCCCATGTTTCCAAGATGTCCACTATAAGCACCTAGTGAGAAAATGCTCTAGACTGCGGGTGCCAGTGTGGCCTGAATTGCCACCCAACAACAACCATTTCTCATGATCTCTCTGCCAAATTGATATCGACTTGAACAGAAAGCTTGTGGGAATTGGCTGGAAAACCCCCAGCAAACTTGCTGCCAGTGACTCGGAGCCAGAGGGCAACCGCCTGGCCTTGCATGGGTTCTGGAGTAGTGTAACCCGAACCCCGCAAGAAAGCCATCTACAAGCCAGGTGCACATATGCCCAACCCTTCCGTCTACTCAGTCCCCTTGTGTGCTCACCCTGGTGCTGGCAGATCAGGCCTGCCATGCCCCCAGACCCTCAACCTAATGCTCAGTTGGGTTTTCAGGCTTCCATCCCCAGGGGCCTGTCCCCTGAGCCTTCCAGATTAGGGATACCAAAAACACAACCCAAGAGACCGCCCCCACCCAGAAGGACAGCCGTGCCTTTTGGAGCTGTGCAGAACACTCAGACAGGGAGAAACATGCATTCCAACCAGAGGAAACACCCACCTGTGGCAGCCCCCTGGCCACAAAACAAGGCGCCTGATGTACCGCCTAACCACCATCCTCAATTCACCCTCTAGAGAGTCTCACCATAGCTTGGTTTTTCAGGCTTTTGTTCCCAGAAACCTGGGCCCCCATGCTCTCCATATTCCGGACCCCTGAACCACACCCCAGGTCTCCACTGCCACCCAGGATGAAACTGCTGTTCAGAGCTTCCCAAAACCCTCAGAGTGAGAGAAAACCTGCATGCCCTTCTAAGGCCACAAACATCCATCGCCCCACCAGGCCACAAACAAAGAGGGTGATGCTCAGCCTTACCCCTCCCTCAAATCTGCTCCTGGGATGCTCCCCTGGTGGGGCTACTCGGTGGAGCTATATGGGAGCAGCCCGTGTTCCTGCCTGGCCGTGAAATGCACCTAGTGAGAAAGTGCTCTAGACCAAGCCACAGGTGCAGCCCATAAAGCCGCCCATGCTGGCCAATTCTCATAAGCTTTATGCCCAAATCAATATCAATTTGGGCAGAAAAATTGTCATAATTGTCAGGAAAATGCCAAGAGATCTCGTTTGGGCAACTAGGCTGTGGCCTAGGCCTGGGCCAGAGTCCCGATTGGTTGCAGACCAAACCCTGAGAGAAAGCTCTCTGTGAGGCAGGTGCATGTGGGTCAACCACTCCTGCTACTCAGCCCCCTGGGATGCCCACGGTGGCACTGGCAGATCATATCTCTGATGCCCCTAGGCCCTGGACCCATAGCTTAGTTTGGTTTTCAGACTTTCATCCCCAGGAGCCTGTCCCCTGAGTCCTCAAGATGGGGGACCCCAGAGCCACATCCCAGGAGTACACCTGCCATCCAGGAGGAAACCATGACATTCATAGCTGTGCAAAACCTTCAGAGCAGGAGGTACCTACAACCCCCCCTGAAACCACCCTCTCCATCAGCATCCCAATGGGCAACAAACACAGAGGGTGACACTCAGCCAGACACCCTCCCTCAGCTCTACCCCTGGAAAGCTCCGGTGCATGGGGGCCCTCAGGGGAGCCGGGTGTGCCTGGCCCATGTTCCTGGATGGCCGAGACACCCACCTAGCTAGAAAGAGCTATAGAGCGGGTGCCACCATGGCCCAACTCGTTGCCCAACCACAATATCAATTTGGGCAGAAAGCTTATAAGAATTGGACACAAAAAACCCAGGAGCTCGCTTCTGGTGTCATGGGCCCACAGGGCTGCGCCTGGGCCTAGTCCAGGGTCCCGAATGTAACAGCCTGAACCCTGAGAGATAGCCCCCTTCGAGCCAGGCATATGCGTGGCCAATCCCTCCTGCTAGTCACTTCCCTGGGGTGCCTACCCTGGCGCTTGCAGTTCAGGCCTGCGTGGCCCGTAAGCCCTCGTACTAACCCTGTTTGCTTTTGACACTTCCATCTCCAGGGGCCTGTCCCCCAAGCCCTCAAGATGGGGGATATCTGAGCCACACTGCAGAAGTCTACCTGGCACCCAGGAAGAAACCATGCTATTCAGAGTTGCTCAAAACCCTCAGACAGGTGTAAAAACCACATGCTTCCCTGAGTCCACCCCTACATCTGGGGACCCCTCAGTCACAAAACACAGAGCTTGACATACCGCTGGTCACCCATCCTTGACTCAGCCAATTGGGGATCCTGCCTCAGTGCCAAAAGATCGGGCCTGTCATGCTCCTAGGCCCTAACCCTAGTTTGGCTTTTTAGGTTTCCATCCCCAGAGACCTGGCCCCCAAGCCCCCCCAGATTGGGAAGTCCTGAGCCACAACCCAAGGCTCCTCCTGCCACTGAGGATGAAACTGTGCTATTCAGAGCTGCACAAAACCCACAGAGCAGAAGAAACCTGCATGACTCCCTGAGGCCACCCCAACATTCATTGCCCCACGGGGCCACAAACATGGAGGCTGATGTTCAGCAAGACACCCTGACTCAGCGCAGCCCCCAGAAAGCTCCACTTGATGGGGGCCCTTGGGGGAGCCACGTGGGCCCAGCCAGTGTTCCTGGATGGCCAGGACACACACCTAGGGAGAAACTGCTCTAGACCATGGGCAACAGCACAGCCCAAATCGCCACCCAAAACTGGCCAACTCTCATACGCTTTCTACTCAGATCAATATTGATTTAGGCAGAAAACCCATGAGAATTGTTCAGAAAACCCCCAGTGAACTATCTGGCAGCACCGCAGGCCACTGCCTGTGCCTGCCCTTGAATCCCAAGTGGTCGTGACACAAACCCTGTGATATAGCCCTTTATGAGCCAGGGCCATGCACAGCCTACTACTCCTGTTATTCAGTCCTGTGGGGTGCCTGCCCAGGGTTGTTGGATTGGGCCTGCCAGGGCCCCATGCCCTCACCTTAATCCACCTTTGGTTTTTTTAGGCTTCGGACCCTGGGATCTCTCCCCTGAGCACTCCAGATTGGGGACCCCGGAGCCACACTGTAGGAGTCTACCTGCCACCCTGAAGGATACCGTGGCCTTCAGAGCTGTGCAGAACCCTCAGACTGGGAGAAAGTTGCATGCACCCCTGAGGCCACCCTTAGGTTTGGTGGCGTGCCCCATCCATAAAACCTGGAGTCTGACACGCCGCTTTACCCTCATCCTCAACACACACCCCCCTCTGGGGATCCCACCTCAGAGTTGGCTGATCAGGCCTGTCATTCTCCTAGGCCCTAACGGTAAACATAAGGTGAGCTCTCAGGCTTCTGTCCCCATAGAACTGACCCCCAATCCCTCCAGATAAAGGACCCCTGAGCCACACCCCTGGCCTCCGCCTGCCACCAGGAGGAAACCATGCATTTACAACCAGACCAAAAGCCTCAGAGCAGGAGAAACATGCATGCCCCACCCACGAGGCCATCCCCCATTTTCAGCACTCGAGTGGGTCACAAACACGGTGGCTGACCCTCAGTCGGACCCCTTCCCTCAAGCTAGACTCTGACTCCCCGCCTGACCCTTTTCTTTGTCTCAGCCCCCCAGTGATCCCGCCTCAGTGCCAGATGATTGGGCCTGCCATTCTCCCTGGCCCTAACCCTAACCCTAGTTTGCGTTTTCATGCTTCTAACCAAAGACTCCTGGCCCCGAAGCCCCACAGATTAAGGACACCTGAGTGACACCTCAGGACTGCACCCACCATGTGGAAGGAAGCCATGCCATTGTAGCTTTTCAGTACCCTCAGACAAGGAGAAACCTGCATGTCACCCTGAGGCTACCCCCAGCTTCTACAGCCCCTGGACACAAACCCAGGCTCTGTCATGCTGCTTGATACCCGCCCCCAAGTCAGCCCAGCTGACGTGAGAGCCTACCTCCTCATCAGAACATCAGGCCTGCCATGCCCCAGGGCCCTAAACAGAACCCTAGGTGTGGTGTATAGGTTTCCATGCCCAGAGGCCTGGCCCCTCGGCCCACCAGATTGGGGACCCTTGAGACTCAACCCCAGGACTCCACCAGCTGCCCAGAGAAACACGTGTCCCTTGGAGTTGTCCAGAACCCTCAGAGCAGGAGAAACCTGCATGTCGCCCGAGGCACCCTCAGCTTCTGCGGCACCCCTGGACACAAACCCAGAGTCTGACATGTCACCTGATGCCCACCTTCAACTCAGCCCACCATGGAGCATGCCTCAACACTGGCAGATCAGATTTGCCATACCCCTAGGCCCTAACCTAACTCTATGTTGCATTTTCATGCATCCTTCCCCAGGGGTCTGTCCCCCAAGATCTCTAGATTGGGAGCCCTGGAGCTAAACTGTAGGAGTCTGCTTGCCACCCAGCAGGAAACCACTCTGTTTGGAGCTGTGCAGAACCCTCAGAGCTGGAGAAGCCTGCATGCCCACATGAGAACTCCCCCACATTGTGCAGCTCCCTAGTTACAAACCCAGAGCCTGATGTACGGCCTGACCCCCATCATCGATTCAGCCTCTCGGGGAACTCACCTCAGCACCAGCAGTTCTGGCCTGCCATGCTAATAGCTTGTCTCTCCTCGGCAAACCCATCAGCTCTAGGTATAGCTAGAATTCCCCTGTCTGCGGCAAAGCTCAGGGATCCCCCATCCTTCTTCTTAATTTACACTCGTCCAGGCATTCATGAGAAAAGGGAAGGCTACCTCCTGAATGCTTAACACCTCCTTACCTCTTCTGCCATATTTGTTTCCACTTACCTTTGTACCTGGGCAGACTGGAAGGAACATATCAATGGATCATGGATATGCTCTGACATCTGAATCTTCCTGCAAGCTTTCTGAGGGCTCCTTATGCAAACAGAAACTAGTGTATTGTACCATACCATGTTTGGAAATGATCATTAGTAGAACAGGACAGCGATAACCCCTCCATTTTTACCCCACTCCTCATGAAGTAGAACATGGTCTTCTTCTTTCCTTCCTTCACTTCCATTCCAATTCGTTTCCATGCACTGTTCATTCTTTTGCTTCAGGGATAGGATTTTGTGATTTCTCACCTGCATAGAACAGCCAGAGCTCATTGCAACAAGTACTCTCCCTAATAGCCGTCACCCATTTAACCCTTCCTGCCAACACCCCTGCCCTCTAACAACCCTCAGTTGTGCCCTAAGGCTGACACTGCTCCCTCATTGTCTTATCTTTCTCCCCTCACTATGTTCATCTGTTTTCTTTCTGAAATTCCATAGGAGTCAAATCATAGGCCATTGGTCTTTTCTTACTGGTTTTGCTTACTTTAATCCACGCTAGATCCTTCCACATTCTTGCTGATGGCAAGATTTCATTATTTTTGAGACTGGGACCTATGCTATTGGATAGATAGATAGATAGATAGATAGATAGATAGATAGAAAGATAGATAGATAGATCAATCTCTCACATCTTCTTTCTCCATTCATCAGAAAATGGACAGAGGGACTCCCTCCTTTGTTTTGCTATTGTTGATAATACTGCTATAAACCTCATCGTGCTTGTACCCCATTGAATGTGCACTTTTGTGTCCTTTGGATAAATACTTATGAGTACAATTTCTGGGTCCTAGTGTTGTTCAGATTTTAGCTTTTGGAGAAAACTCCATATTCTTTTCCAAAGAGGCTGCAAAAATCTGCATGCCCCCTGGCAGTGCGTGAGGGTTCTGCTTTAAGCAGAACATTACCTTCCTGCAATTCCCTAGGAGGGAATGGAAAACCTGTGGGATAACCTGACTCACCAAGTTTCAGGCAAGCAGCCCCAGATATTCACCCCAGGGTTCCTGATGCCAAGCCCTTTGAAGCCACCAGGATGCCTCTATCTGGGGGAATTCCCAAAGATTCTCCTTCTGACTTCACCACCCATGAACTGCAGAGTAAATATCTGCAGCTGTCCAAATATCTATTTAGTAAAACTAGAAGGTCAGGTTTCCCTTTTAAATCATCGAAGCCTCCTTGGAATCATTTTGAATGTGCCCTCTTCCCTCACTGGAACTCTTTGGATGGAAAGATGAATCCATTAGTTTACATCACCTTTGACAAAGGAAAATACATCATCCAAGTCACTATCTGACCTCAAACAGCTACATAACTCTAGATGCCTCCCATTCCCCTACCGCGTAGGCCCAATGGAATAAACAATGTTAGATGAAGGAACACATTCTATGTTCAAAAAACACACCAAGTCAATCTCATCTGTGACTCATGAACTGGCATGAGTCTCCTAATCCAGCTCACAACGCCTCACATGTCTCAAGCCACAATGGCACTGTCCCTCCAGACTGGGGGCCCCTGAGACAGACCACAGATCTAGACTTGCCACCCAGGATGAGACTGTGACTTTTGGATATGTGCAAAACCTTCAGAGCAGGAAAAAACTGCATGCCTCCTGAAATGACCACCGCAATCAGAGCCCGCACAGGCCACAAAACCAGTGCCTGGTGATCACTCTGAACCCATACTCAATTCTGCCCTCATCAGTGTGAGCTCTCAGGGACCTGTGCAGGCCCAGCCCATGGTCACGGAACCCTCCAGGCCCAGCCCATGCAGAACCCTCCCACACTGTCAGGGCTGCTACGTGAACCTAGCGATAAAGCAATCCAGACGTTAGGAGCACACGTGACCAAAATCACTCCACAATGCCGGCCAATTCCCACAAAAATTCTGCCCAAATCAATATCGATTTGGGCAGAAATCTCATGTGAATTGTCCAGAAACCTCCTTTGAACTTGCATCCAGAGGTGGGAGCCCTCAGAGAAGCTGCCTGGATCTGGACCATTTTCCTGAGGGTTCACAGCCAAAACCGTGCCAGAAAGAGCTCTAAACTCCAGAGGCACACCTGCTCGGAATTGCCCCAGAATGCTGGCAATCCTGGCCTCTACTCAGTCCCCTGGGAGGCCAGCCTCCGCACTGGCACAATGGGTGTGCCATGCCCCTAGGACCTAAACCTAGCCCTAGGTTGGGTGTTCAGGCTTACATTCCCAGAGACCTGGTATCCAAGCCCTCCAGATTGGGAACCCTAGAGCTGCACCCCAGGACTCCTCTGCCACAAAGCAGGAAACATTAGTGTTTTGAGCTGCAGAAAACCCTCAGATGGGGAGAAACCTTAATACCCTCCTGAGGCCACCCCCACCTTCAGCACCCAAATGAACCACAAAAATGAAGCCTCATTCTCAGCCCGAGACCCTCCCACAACCCCACCTCTGGAAATCTCCCATCAGCTGGGCCCCGCAGGGGAGACGTGTGGGACCAGTCCAAGTTCCTGGATGGTCATAATGAGCATCTAGGAAGAAAGCACTCTAAACAATGGCTGTGAGTGCATCCCAAATTGCCTCCCAATTCCGGCCAATTCTCATGAGCTTCTCACTCATGATAATTAGCCAGAAAACTCCCAATGAAATGGCTTTTGGCAGCACAGACATGCAGGGCGGGCAACTGGGCCTGGTCCATGATCTCAAGTGGTCACGGTCCAAACCCCATGAGAAAGCAGTTTAAAATCCTGGTACATACATGGCCATACCCTCATTCTACTCATAACCCTGAAGAGCCAGTCCCAGCGATTTCAGATGAGGCCTGCCATGCCCCAGACCCTAAACCTAACACTAGGTTGGGTTTTCAGGCTTCCATCTACAGATTGAGGACTCCAAAGCCACACCCCAGGAATCCACCTGCTACCAAGATAGAAACTGTGCCATTAGAGCTGTGCCCAACCCTCAGAGCAGAAGAAATCTACATGCCTCCCTGAGGCCACGCCCACTTTCGGTGGCACCCATGGTCACCAACCCAGAGACTGAAGCCCTGCATGATGCCTTCCCTCTACTCAGCCCACCAGAGAGCCCACCTCAGCACCAGTAGATCTGGCCTGCCATGCCCTTAGGCCCTAACCCTAATGTAGTTTGGGTTTTCAGGATTCCACCCTAAAGGCCTGGCTCCAAAGCCCCCCAGATTAAGAACCCCGATTATCACCCCAGAATTCAGTCCACAATGTGGTTGCAAACCAGACGATTTGGAGCTGTGCCAAACTCTCAGAGTGGGAGAAACCTACACTCCCTCGTAAAGCCAGCACCACCTTCGGTGACCCCCCGGCCACAAAAACGGACTCTGATGCAATGACTGACAAATCCTCAACTTGGCCCGGAGCAGAGCATGCCTCAGAAATGGCAGATCAGGCCTGCCATGCCCCGAGGCCCTAAGCCTAAACCTAGGTGAGGTGCACAGGTTATCATGTCAGAGACCTGGACCACAACCCAGACAGACGGGGGACCCCTGAGACTCACACCAGAATTATGCCTCCCACTGAGGGCACAACTCTGCTGCTTGGAGCTGCACAGAACCCTCAGAATGGGAGATACCTCTATGACCCCATGAGGCCACACCAGGTTCTGTGGAACCCCTTGACACAAACCTGGAATCTGATGCACCTCCAGACATGTGCCCTCAACTCAGCCCACCAGAGAACCTGCCATGGTCCTAGGCCCTATCCCTAATCCTAGTTTGGGTTTTCTGACTTCCATCCCAAAAGACCTGGCCCCCAAACCAGCCTCATTAAGGACCCCTGAGTGTTATCCCAGAATTCAGCCTCCCATGTTGTAGGAAGATGTGCCATATGAAGCTTCACAGAACCCTCAGAGAGGGAGAAAGCCGCATACCCCACTAAAGTGATCCCCCACACACACCATCTGCAGCCCCCCTGGCCACAAACCCGGATTCTGAGGCACCGCCTGACATATGCCCTCAACTCAGCCCCAAGGGGATCGTGTCTCAGTGCTGACAGATCGGGCCTGCCATGTCCCTAGGTCCTAATCCTAATCCTAGGTGGGGTGTACAGGCTTCTGCACCCAGAGGCCTGGTCCTTAAGTCCAGATTAAGGATGCCTGATACTCATGCGGGACTCTGTTTGCCACGCAGGGCACAGCTGTGCTGTTTGGGGCTGTGCTGAACCCTCATAGCTGGAGAAACTTCCATGGACCCCTGAAGTCACTCCCAGGTTATGTGAATGCCTGGACACAAACCCAGAGGGTAACGTACTGTCTGACACCCAAATTCAACTAAGCGCACCAGGGCACCTGCCTCAGCACTGGCATATTAGGTCTGCCATGCCCCTAGGCCTTAAACCTATCCCTAATTTGGGTTTTCAGACTTCCATCCCAAGAGGCCTGACCCCAAGCCCCCAAGATTAAAGACCCCTGGTGAAACCCCAGGACTCTGCCCACCATGCAGGAGGAAACCATGCTGTTTGGAGCTGTGCCAAATCCTCAGAGCGGGAGAAACCTGCATGCCCCACCTGAGGCAATCCCCACCTTCTTCTTCTTTTTTTTTTTTTTACAGTCTACAGATCCTTCTTATTTTTTTAATAATCATTCTTTTTTTATTAATTTTTATTTTTTATAAACATATATTTTTATCCCCAGGGGTACAGGTCTGTGAATCACCAGGTTTACACACTTCACAGCACTCACCAAAGCACATACCATCCCCAATGACCATAATCCCACCCGCTTCTCCCAATCCCCCTCCCCCCAGCAACCCTCAGTTTGTTTTGTGAGATTAAGAGTCACTTATGGTTTGTCTCTCTCCCAATCCCATCTTGTTTCATTTATTCTTCTCCTACCCACATAAGCCCCCATGTTGCATCACCACTTCCTCATATCAGGGAGATCACATGATAGTTGTCTTTCTCTGCTTGACTCATTTCGCTAAGCATGATACGCTCTAGTTCCATCCATGTTGTCGCAAATGGCAAGATTTCATTTCTTTTTTGATGGCTGCATAGTATTCCATTGTGTATATATACCACATCTTCTTGATCCATTCATCTGTTGATGGACATCTAGGTTCTTTCCATAGTTTGGCTATTGTGGACATTGCTGCTATAAACATTCGGGTGCACGTGCCTCTTTGGATCACTACGTTTATATCTTTAGGGTAAATACCCAATAGTGCAATTGCTGGGTCATAGTGCAGTTCTATTTTCAACATTTTGAGGAACCTCCATGCTGTTTTCCAGAGTGGCTGCACCAGCTAGCATTCCCACCAACAGTGTAGGAGGGTTCCCCGTTCTCCACATCCTCGCCAGCATCTGTCATTTCCTGACTTGTTTATTTTAGCCATTCTGACTGGTGTGAGGTGATATCGCATTGTGGTTTTGATTTGTATTTCCCTGATGCCGAGTGATATGGAGCACTTTTTCATGTGTCTGTTGGCCATGTGGATGTCTTCTTTGCAGAAATGTCTGTGCATGTCCTCTGCCCATTTCTTGATGGGATTATTTGTTCTCTGGGTGTTGAGTTTGCTAAGTTCTTTATAGATTCTGGACACTAGTCCTTTATCTGATATGTCGTTTGCAAATATCTTCTCCCATTCTGTCAGTTGTCTTTTGATTTTGTTAACTGTTTCCTTTGCTGTGCAAAAGCTTTTGATTTTGATGAAGTCCCAATAGTTCATTTTTTTTCCCTTGCTTCCCTTGCCTTTTGCGTTGTTCCAAGGAAGATGTTGCTGCGGCAGAGGTCGAAGAGGTTGCTGCCTGTGTTCTCCTCAAGGATTTTGATGGATTCCTTTCGCACATTGAGGTCCTTCATCCATTTTGAATCTATTTTTGTGTGTGGTGTAAGGAAATGGTCCAATTTCATTTTTCTGCATGTGGCTGTCCAATTTTCCCAGCACCATTTATTGAAGAAGCTGTCTTTTTTCCATTGGACATTCTTTCCTGCTTTGTCGAAGATTAGTTGACTGTAGAGTTGAGGGTCTATTTCTGGGCTCTCTATTCTGTTCCATTGATCTATGTGTCTGTTTTTGTGCTGTCTTGATGATGACAGCTTTGTAATAGAGCTTGAAGTCCGGAATTGTGATGCCACTAACGTTGGCTTTCTTTTTCAATATCCCTTTGGCTATTCGAGGTCTTTTCTGGTTCCATATAAATTTTAGGATTATTTGTTCCATTTCTTTGAAAAAGATGGATGGTACTTTGATAGGAATTGCGTTAAATGTGTAGATTGCTTTAGGTAGCATAGACATTTTCACAATATTTATTCTTCCAATCCAGGAGCATGGAACATTTTTCCATTTCTTTGTGTCTTCCTCAATTTCTTTCATGAGTACTTTATAGTTTTCTGAGTATAGATTCTGTGTCTCTTTGGTTAGGTTTATCCCTAGGTATCTTATGGTTTTGGATGCAATTGTAAATGGGATTGACTCCTTAGTTTCTCTTTCTTCTGTATTGCTGTTGGTGTAGAGAAAATACAACGGTTCAAAATCTCTGGGACACAACAAAGGCAGTCCTGAGAGGAAAATATATAGCGGTACAAGCCTTTCTCAAGAAACAAGAAAGGTCTCAGGTACACAACCTAACCCTACACATAAAGGAGCTAGAGAAAGAACAAGAAAGAAACCCTAAGCCCAGCAGGAGAAGAGAAATCATAAAGATCAGAGCAGAAATCAATGAAATAGAAACCAAAAAAAAAAAAATAGAACAAATCAACGAAACTAGGAGCTGGTTCTTTGAAAGAATTAATAAAATTGATAAACCCCTGGCCCGACTTATCAAAAAGAAAAGAGGAAGGACCCAAATAAATAAAATCATGAATGAAAGAGGAGAGATTACAGCTAACACCAAAGAAATACAAACTATTGTAAGAACATACTATGAGCAACTCTACGGCAATAAATTTGACAATCTGGAAGAAATAGATGCATTCCTAGAAACATATAAACTACCACAACTGAGCCAGGAAGAAATAGAAAGCCTGAACAGACTCATAACCAGTAAGGAGATTGAAACCGTCATTAAAAATCTCCAAACAAACAAAAGCCCAGGGCCAGACGGCTTCCCGGGGGAATTCTACCAAACATTTAAAGAAGAACTAATTCCTATTCTCCTGAAACTGTTCCCAAAAATAGAAATGGAAGGAAAACTTCCAAACTCATTTTACGAGGCCAGCATCACCTTGATCCCAAAACCAGACAAGGATCCCAACAAAAAAGAGAGCTATAGACCAATATCCTTGATGAACACAGATGCGAAAATACTCAACAAAATACTAGCCAATAGGATTCAACAGTCTATTAAAAGGATTATTCACCACGACCAAGTGGGATTTATTCCAGGGCTGCAAGGTTGGTTCAACATCCGCAAATCAGTCAATGTGATACAACACATCAATAAAAGAAAGAACAAGAACCATATGATACTCTCAATAGATGCTGATAAAGCATTTGACAAAATACAGCATCCCTTCCTGATCAAAACTCTTCAAAGTATAGGGATAGAGGGCACATACCTCAATATCATCAAAGCCATCTATGAAAAACCCACCGCAAATATCATTCTCAATGGAGAATAACGGAAAGCTTTTCCGCTAAGGTCAGGAACATGGCAGGGATGTCCATTATCACCACTGCTATTCAACATAGTACTAGAAGTCCTAGCCTCAGCAATCAGACAACAAAAGGAAATTAAAGGCATCCAAATCGGCAAAGAAGAAGTCAAATTATCACTCTTCGCAGATGATATGATACTATATGTGGAAAACCCAAAAGACTCCACTCCAAAACTGCTAGAACTTATACAGGAATTCAGTAAAGTGTCAGGATATAAAATCAATGCACAGAAATCAGTTGCATTTCTCTACAACCCCCACCTTCTGCACACCATTGGCAACAAATGCCGGGGCTGACACTCAGCCTGTCACCCAGGGGAAACCGTGCCAATTGAAGCTGAGTAGAACCCTCAGAGTGGGAGAAACTGCATGTCCCCCTGAGCACACCCTTCTCTGCTGTGGTCAGCGGTCCCCTCACCACAAACCTGGACCCTGTCATGCCACCAGACCCCTGCCCTCAATTCAGCCCCCTGGGTTCCCTCCTAAGTGCCAGCAAATTAGGTCTTCCATGCTCCTGGCCCTAAACTTAACGCTAGGTTGGGTTTTCAGTCTTCCTCCCCAGAGGCTGGGCCCCCATTTCCTCCATAATTGGACCCCTGATCCCCAAACCAGGACTCCATCTGCAACCCAGAAGGAAACTGTTCTGTTTGGAGCTGCACAGAACCCTCAGAATGGGAGAAACCTGAACAGCCCATGAAGCAACGTCCACCGTCGGCCACCCCTCAGCCAACAACCCAGAGTGTAATGCACCACCTGACCATGACCCTCAACTCATTGCCCTAGGCATCCTGCCTCAGCACCAGCAGATCAGGCCAGCCATGCCCCTGTGCTCTATCCCTAGCCCTAGGCTATACTTTCAGTCTTCTGTCCTCTGAGGATTCACACCAAAGCCCCACTGTTGGGTTACATCTGAACTGGAAAGACCCCCCCCCCAGTCTTTAAATAATTAACTGCTCTTTTGTTGTGTAAGAGTACCCCTCCTCCCCTTGCAGTGAAAAGACCCTTCCCCCAGGGTTGAATTCAATGTAACTGCTCTTTTGCCTTTCTGTAACTGCTTGGCTTTTAGGGCATGACACTTGACTCCTGTTTGAACAAGATACCCTCTCCTAATAGCAGGGGCATGGTCATGTAGGCAGGGGGCCACATAGTCACGTAGACAGGATGTCTTTCTGCTGAGTAGTAAGGTCTAACTTCCCCTCTTTGTTTCCCCCTTCCCGCCGCTCTCTTCGCATGCGTGGGCTAACTGGCCAGTTCTGCTTCTGTAAGATTGCTTTGTCTGCTTTCACATGTGGGTCCCCTGATCCACTCCACTAACACCAAGTATGCCTTTTTCAAAAGTTCAAACTGTCCACCAATCAGTTGCGCCCCACCCAAAACTTGTTTGTACCTGTCTATAAAAACCCGGCACCACCCCAGCCGGGTGTGCTCAGCTAGCAGGAGCTGCTGACCACCCGCAGGCGCGCGCTGACCACCCGCAGGCGCCTGCGTAACAATAAAGAACCTCTTGCTGATTGCATCCAGTGGCAGTGTTGGATTCTTGGGTAAGGGGATCCGCGGGTCTTTCATTTGGAGGTTCCACCGAGATCATCGAACTCCTGCCCACGGATCCAACTGACTCCCACCAGGAGGTAAGCTGGCCAGCATTCTTGTCTCCTGTCTCATGTTCTCGTTTGTATCCAGTCTCGTGTTCTTGTTTGTCTCTAGTCTTGTGAGGCCTCTGTTTGACCTATACTGCGGGTAGCGGTATAGTGTTTGTACAACAGCGTGCGTTGTTGGATTGTATTTGTAGGCAGCTTGAGAAGGAGCTGACGAGCTCGGACTTCTCCCCTGCCAACCCTGGGGGACGCTCCAGGGTGTCAAGGGGCCCAATTTTTTTGGAGCCCCTCATTTGTCCGAGGGATATATCTGTTTGTCCGTTCCAGAGGATCCCCTCGGCCCTGGACGGAACTTGTCCACCGTGGGGAGATCTCGAGGCTCCTCTGGGCCTGTGGAAATCTTGCCTTCGGTAGCCTACCGAAACCGCGCAGCGACCTTTTTTTTGATTGTCTTGTGCGTGCTGTTCGTTGTCCTTGGTGTTTTCTTTGAGTCTAAAATGGGGCTTCTCCCTCATTCACTTCCCGTGTTAATGGCTATAACTGGAGCCAACTGGGGTTGGTCTCACTCGAGACAGAGACTATAAGGAATATTCCCAAGCAGCTGCCGAAACTCTCTTTGTTTCGGGGAAGTTTCCTTGTGTTCTCTGGCCTGACTTGGACTGCTTAACCCCTTCCCCCTTGCTGGTGGGAAAGCATGGTGTCTGCTCCTCTGTTGGGGCTTAGGAGCTCCAAAACTGGGAATCCTTTCTCTGCCTCCTGGCAGCACTTTGTTTCTTCTGTTTCCCCCTTACGTGTTTCTGTACCAACGTGTGTGCAGCCTGCATGACTGGCCTCTAGATCATGCACCACAGCTCCTTCTCTCTCCACTGTCAAGGAGCAAGAACAACACCCCCTGGACCTAACACCTCCCCACTCCAGATCTTCCCACGCATGTCTCAGGTAAACATTCAAAGTGGAGTGGGTCCAGGTGGAACGTAAATCAGTATTGGAACTAAATTAAGATTGTTGGTTTAATTAAGATAAGATGTGTCTTTGAAGTTACAGCAGTAATCTATCAAAGTTTACTGAAGATCAAATAAGCTTGTGTTACTTGTTAAAATTTGTTAGCAAAGGAATGACTAAACTGATGGTTAATTGTCTGTCTCAAAGTTCTAATGGGTAATTGCTGAAATAGCTTTCAAAGTCTTTGGTAACCTGAAAGTTTTAAAGTTTTGCTTGGATGACAAATGGCTTGGGACAAAACCTGAATGCAAAGGAAAGTTGTAGAAGGTTTGTGAACGGAAATCTTCACAAAAGAAATTTTAGATATGGTCAGGACAGACTAAAAAAGAAAGAAAAACAGCCTCCAAGGTGATTTAGCACTCTCCTGACCTGCCTCCACATAGATTATACTTCCAAGTATAAGGACCATTTGGCCTTGAGAGATTAAGGAAGCAGCCCAACCTTGAGGGACTGCGAAAACACCCTGTTACCATCCTCCTTTGCCTGTAACCATAGAAACTCACTCTAATCTGTAAAGAGTAAAAGGGGAGACTGATCACCTCCCATTAGCCAGAGATGCCCAGAAGGGGAGGGTATCCAACCTGCTTGAATCTGAAGAGTGCCTGACTGTTTGAATGTGTCTGTATGGCTCCACCACTTTGGCTACGGAGTCTGATGGGGCTGCACCTTGAGTCTCGCGGGGCGTCATATGGCATAACGGTCATCTAATCCACGGAGTAGCCTGGTCCGGGGTTTATGCGGACAGGCCTTAGCTAAGACGCTCCTAAATTCCCATGAGGGATGCAAACAGGACAGCAGGGGAAAGATCCCCCCCCTCCCTTGTCTGTGACATCATTCATGATAGGAGAGAAACCCAGAAAACTCCTATCTTAAGACTGCACACTTAGAAATAAAATAAAAAAGGGAAAGACACTGGTATAAAAAAAACTGGTTTTCTTTCTGTTTAAAAGGGGCAAAGTTTTCTTAGCTAATTGATCTGTTAAAAAGTGTAAATGGTTTCCTCTTTGCCCGCCTGAAAAATTCAGTTCCCATGTTTTGTTTTATCAGGTGTTTAACATCCCTAATTATATTTGGGCATGTGTTTTTAAACTTTCTAAGGTTTTAGCAATTGTTGACAAGATTTAAACCAGGGATAAACATTGGGTTACATTTGGGAAAATGCTATAACTATTCTAGAGATTCTATGCACTTCCTAAAGTTTTATGTTATATGTCACAGAAATTGTAACCTGATTTTCTTGCAGCTAAATTGTAAATTCCCATGTCTCTTTAGCTCTAACCATATCCATTCTGAGTTTTTGTCATTTATAATTGTTTTAATTCTCTTGTAAAATGAGTTTTATCTTCAAGGAGATTCCTATAAAGGACTTTCAGGACAAATACAGATATTTGATATACTTGAAAGTCCTAAAACTAAAATGGGTAAGAATTTCCAAAACTGACTAAAGCCACATTCACCAGATTTAGTAACATGGGACTAAATGAACTAAAAGATTATAGTGTTGTGTCTCTTAATGTTTTGTCTTATTTTAAACATTGCCGGTTCTCTCTAATGTTTGCTCTTCCAGACTAGGGATACTTTTTCTTAAGTTATCTGTAACTTATAGAGATGTATAAGTGCTCATTTGTAAAAGTGCTCAAAGCATTCAAGCTTTTCTCTCTATATGAACCCTCTGAAACCAAAAGGTCTCAGTAAGCATTCTTTCATGGCAATCAGTCATTTGCATAAGTTCAATAAGAATCTGTTCTCCTTGTAACAGGAAAGAATTGGAAACACTGGTTATTTTACCAAGGCTTTGACTGGGATGTCATATTTGAAAAGACTCAGATATGACCAGACAGTTTAAAGGAACTAAGGTTGACTTTATGAAACCTGGAGCCATAAAGCCCCTTGGGACTGCTGGCCTGATACCTTGCTTACAGAGTTCCCAGCAGCCTCACCAGGTGAGTAAAGAATGTCACTCCTTGGTAGATGCAGCCTCAGAAGAGGAATTCGCCCAAATCGACAGGTATTGCAGGCATGCCTGATGGCAAGTACAGAGCTTGGCTTCTGGCCCGGAGAGGCTACTAAAAGTTCAACCTAGAGATTCCTTATAAGACGTTCCAGCAAAGCAGATTCTAAAAGATCTATATGATCACACTCAACTGTTCTTGCTGAGCTTATGTAAATAATGGGCCAAGTTTGTTAAAACTGGACTTGTTTCACAAGTGAATTAGTCCTGATTTCACTATCTCTGTAAATGAGGATTATTTTAGAGAGAAAAATTGTTTTAGTAACACACCTTTATGGATCTTAAATTCTAGATTTGATTGTCTTTAAATGTTTACCTAAGCTAAACAATTTGAGGTAAACTTCAGAGAAGTTGTACAATAGCTTCTTTAGTTGATCTTACTGTTTTGTGGGGATATTCGCAGACCCCATGGCACATGATTAAACAACTGGAAAATGGGATTGATTCCCCTACAATTGTATAACTTAACTAACCCCTTATGTGTGGCTGGGATAATGAAATTGCCTAAAAGCCAGCCTATTGCACTCCATAGGATCAACTATGGACTTGGAGGCACCGTGGATGACCCCACTTTCTTTATGAGTGGATTGAATGATCCATGGGGGACTCCCCTTATCTCTTGACAAGTTTTCTCACTTGCCAGTGATCCTCTGTAATCAGGATATTGTTAAGGCTGGACCACTCAAAGGTCGTCTTCTTGGTTTCATCCCTTTGTCATATTTATCCTAGAGGCCACCTCTGTTGAGGTGCAATTGCAAATAGATGCTTTAGCTAAGCATGGAACAGCCCTCCTATAAAAGTGCCTCAAACCTCACTATGGAACTGTCCCTGACTGTAATAACTTCACATCAGGTCCAGATTTATCTTAGAAGCCAAAGACCACCAATGGATGATGGAGGCCGACTTATTAAATACTGGGCTACACTAACAGATAAGCCAGAAATAATACTTAAAACTTGTCAAACTTTAAACCTAGTTACCTGTATGCCTGAACCTGACTACTGTACTTCTTTCTCTATAGAGCAAAAATGTTCAAAGGTTATTGATCTTGCTTACTCTATCTGGCCAGATTTAAGATGCCCCTGTTGAAAATATGAATGACAGTTTGTTTTCTGATGACAATAGTTTTCATAGAAAAAAATAAAGAACAGCTAGGTGTGCCAAAGTGCTCACTAGCACTTTTCAATTGCCAAAGCCTAAAAACATTAACACTGACTCCAAATATGCCTTCCTGGTACTACATGCCCATGGAGCTATTTGGAAGGAAAGGGGATTGCTGTCAATCCATAACTCCCCAATCCAATATGGGCCTAAGTTCCAAAACCCTCCTTATTGCTATACTAAGGATGGCCTTAGATGTCCTGACAGCAGCCCAGGGTGGCACATGTGCAATTATCAAGACAGAATGTTGTGTGTACATTCCAGACTATCACAAAAGTATCACAGGACTAATAAAGGATATGAATACCCAGATTAAGGCCCTACAAGATCCTTCTCTCTCAGTGAATGGTTAAGTTCCTGGTTTGAAGGAGGACTATGGCCAAATCTCCTTTTCGGGCTTCTCATTATCGCCTTATTAACCTTAATATGTTGCTTTGTTCAATGTTTCTCTACTTGGTGCCGAGACTCCATTGCTGCAATGACTTCACCATGACAGATGATCCTTGTCGCGTGAGAGGACGCCTCTTTGCTGTCAGCGCTGGATTCGGCTGCCTCCGCCTTTCCTAACTCCCCTATACGTTCCTACCCTGATCAATATTGACCCCAGTAGGTAGGGACAGCTCTACGCCCCTATTCAGCAGGAAGAAGTTACAGAAGATGAGACCTTCCACCTTCAACCACCTTAAAGATTTAAGAGTCAAAATTGTTCAGGGGGAAATGATGAAGGAGCAGGAGGCTGGCTGAGGATGGAGAAGGGGCTGATGCCTTGCACCCCCTCTTCACCCTTCTCCACCGCGAAAACTGGTTCAACAGATTGCCTTGGCTTACTACTTTATTGTCATCTATAACGGGCCCTCTCATCATTCTGTTATTAATTCTAACTTTTGGTCCTTGTGTCTTAAACAGGTTAGTACAGTTCATTAAAGATCACCTGTCTGTTGTTCAGACTATGGTACTGACACAGCGATACCAACTCCTCAAGCAAACAGAGCCCCGGACTAGCTCAATGCAAGGGCAGGACATGCAAGAACAAGAGGAATGGATATAAGATTCTATCCATGATCAAGAAAAAGGGGGGAATGAAAGACCCCCCCCAGTCTTTAAATAATTAACTGCTCTTTTGTTGTGTAAGAGTACCCCTCCTCCCCTTGCAGTGAAAAGACCCTTCCCCCAGGGTTGAATTCAATGTAACTGCTCTTTTGCCTTTCTGTAACTGCTTGGCTTTTAGGGCATGACACTTGACTCCTGTTTGAACAAGATACCCTCTCCTAATAGCAGGGGCATGGTCATGTAGGCAGGGGGCCACATAGTCACATAGACAGGATGTCTTTCTGCTGAGTAGTAAGGTCTAACTTCCACTCTTTGTTTCCCCCTTCCCGCCGCTCTCTTCGCATGCGTGGGCTAACTGGCCAGTTCTGCTTCTGTAAGATTGCTTTGTCTGCTTTCACATGTGGGTCCCCTGATCCACTCCACTAACACCAAGTATGCCTTTTTCAAAAGTTCAAACTGTCCACCAATCAGTTGCGCCCCACTCAAAACTTGTTTGTACCTGTCTATAAAAACCCGGCACCACCCCAGCCGGGTGTGCTCAGCTAGCAGGAGCTGCTGACCACCCGCAGGCGCGCGCTGACCACCCGCAGGCGCCTGCGTAACAATAAAGAACCTCTTGCTGATTGCATCCAGTGGCAGTGTTGGATTCTTGGGTAAGGGGATCCGCGGGTCTTTCAAATTATACAAGAATATTTCGTGTCCCCGTGAGACCATCCCACTCTCAGCAACCCCCTATTCACTACTTGGATCCTAACACTCACACTTACCCACATCCTCAACTCTGCTCCCCAGGCGCTCCTCTCAGGTTGGCAGATTGAGCCTGACATGTCCTGAGCATTCCATTCCTAGGGCCTGGTCTCCTGCCCCAAGCACTGGGGTCACCTTAGCCATACGACAGGACTCAGCCTAACACACAGGAGGAAAGTGTGCCATGTAGACCTCTAGAAATATTCAAAGCAAGAGAAAATGCCCATCTGAGCCCATCCCAGCATACCACCAATTTCAGTGGCCTCTAGGCTACAAACCCTGTGCCTGACCTGAACGGGAACACTCATCTTTCATTTCTTAATTCCACACACACTGCCAGCTCTTTGGCCCTGCAATGCCCCTTGACCCTAACTCTATCCCTATGTTGGGCTCTCAGGTAACTGTCCCTTAAGGGAGGGCTCCAAAGCCCCAGGATTTGGGGATGGCTGAGCAATACCAGAGGACTCAGCCTCCCACCCAGAAGGAAATCTTTCCATAATGGACTCCAATAAGTATAGAGGTCAGTAGAAATATGATGGCCCATCTCTTTCCATCCCACTGAACTCCCACTTTCAATGGCTCATGGATTGAAACCCTGAGCCGCACACTCACCTTAACCCATGCCCTCAACTCAGCCCTCCAGGACCCTCACCACATGGTTGGCAGTTCGGACCTTCCATGCTCCTATGTCCTAACCATAACCCTATTTGAAGTTCTGAGAGCACCATCTGTAGAGGCCTGGCTCCCAAGCACCGGGTATTGGGAACACTTGAACAACACCAGAGGATCAGCCTGCCACACAAAAGGAAATTCCCTTTTTTACTCCAGACTGGATTCAGAGCATGAGAAATCTGAATGCAAACCTGAGACAATGTCAGTGAACCTACACTTTCATGCACACTCTGAACACAATCCCTGAGCTTCATATACACCCTAAAACTCCATTTTAACTCAGACCTTGTGAAGATCTCCACAGTTCTGGATGATTGTATCTTCCAGGCTTCAGGGCCTTAACCCAATGTAAGGTCTAGATATGGGTGAAAATATGAACAGACATTTCTCCAATGACAACACACATGTGACCAACAGATATATGCATAAATGTTCCACATCACATGGCTTCTGGGAAACGCAAATCTAAACCACATTAAGGTGTCCTATCACACAAGGAAGAACGTCTAAAATTAACAAGACATGAAACCACAAGTGTTGGTGATGATACAGAAAATGGGGAAGCTTCCTACACTCCTGGTGGGAATGCATACTGTTACATCCACTCTGGAAAACAGTACAGGGTTTCTTCAAGAAGTTAAAAGTAAAGTTACCCTAAAACACAGCAATTGCACCACAGGGCTTTTACTACAAAAATAGAGATGTAATGAAAAGAACTGACACCTGCACCCCAGTGTTCATTGCAACAATATCCACTATACCTAAACTATGGAAAGAACCCAGTTACCTATGGACAGAGGAATGGATAAAGAAGATGTGGTTCATATATTCAATGGAATATTACTCAGCCATCAGAAAGGATGATTATTTATCATCACATCAACCTGGATGGGTGTGGAAGATATTATGCTGAGTAAAATATGGCAATGAAAGAAGCACAACTATCATATGGTTTCACTCATATGTCAAATATCAGAAATAGGGCAGAGAACCATAGAAAAAGGAAAGGGAAACAGAATGAGAAGTCATCAGAGATGGGAAAAAACCATAATAGTAACTAACTGTAGTAACAAACTGAGGGTTGCTGGATGGGGGGAGGGGGTACCTGGGTGATGGGCCCTAAGGAGGGCACATGATGCAATGAGCACTTGGTGTTATACACATCTGATATATTATTTAACACTACATCTGAAACTAATGATGTATGATAAGTTGGCTAATTGAATTTAAATATTTTTAAAAATGAAAGAACTCAAAGAAACTACCTTAAAAATTTCTATGGTATCACAAAAGATACTGAAGAACCAACACAATATTATGATGGAAAACAAAGCTTGAGGCGTCACAATTCCATATTTCAAATTATAGTACAAAGCTTCAGTCATCCTAACAGTATGGGACTGGTGCAGAAATATACACAGTGACCAAGGGAACAGAATAGAAGCTCAGACATAAACCCACAATCACGTGCCCAATTAGTCTTCTGCAAAACAGGCAAAAGTATTAAAAGGGAAAAGAACAGGCTCTACAACAAATGGTTTTGGGAAAACTGGACAGCTATGCACAAAAGAATGAAATTAGAATGCTTTATTAAACAAGATGGACAAATTAACTCAAAACAGTTTCAAGACCTCAATGTGTGACCTGAAATCATAAAAATCCTACAAGAGGGCA
Source organism: Mustela putorius furo (assembly GCF_011764305.1). Classification (NCBI taxonomy): domain Eukaryota; kingdom Metazoa; phylum Chordata; class Mammalia; order Carnivora; family Mustelidae; genus Mustela; species Mustela putorius. Next base: position 96,120 of record NW_025421307.1, on the reverse strand, counting down.
CAGAAAGTAACTTCTCTGCCATGAACCATACATTTTCTAGACATGCCTCCTAAGGCAAAGGAATCGAAAGCAAAAATAAACTCCTGGAACTACATCAATATGAAGGCTTACCAAACAGCAGAAGAACAATGAAAATGTAATAAATAGAAGACAACCTACTTAATGGGAGAAGATGTTTGTGAATACCATATGCAATAATGGGGTAGTGTCCAAAATATGTAGAACTGATACAATGCAACACCCAAAAAACAAATAATCCAGTTAAAAAAATAGAAGACATGAATAGACATTTCTCCAAAGAAGAAATACAGATGTCAACAGTCACATGAAAATATGTTCACCATCACCCATCAACAGGAAAATCCAAATGAAAAGTTCCATGAAATACTACCTCACACTATCAGAATGGCTAACAGCACCAGCACAAGAAAACAGATGTTGGGAAGATGTGGATAAAAGGGAACCCTCTTACACTGTTGGTGGGAATGCAAGCTGCTGCAGCCACTTTAGAAAACAATATGACTGTTCCTCAAAACGTTAAATATAAAACTTCATCGTGATCCAGCAATCACACTACCGGGTGTTTACCCGAAGAATATGAGAACAATAACTCAAAAGGATACATGAGCCCTTATATTTCCTGCAACATTATTTACAATATTACAATATGGAAGCAATCCAAGTATTTCTTGATAATTTGATTAATGAGATGATATATGTATACACACACACACACACACACACACACACACACACACACACACACACACACACACACAGTGGGAAGTTACTCAGCCATAAAAAGAATGAGATCTTGCCATTTGCAGACACATGGATGGAGCTAGAGAGTACTGTCCTAAGTGAAACCCATCAGTTGGAGCAAGACAAATGCCTTTCAATGTCACTCTTACATGGAATTTAAGAAACGAAACATACATAAATAAAGGAGAAAGAAGATACAAAGCAAAATACCAACTCTGTGGTTACCAGAGTGGATGTGAATGGAGGGATGAGTGAAATGGATGACGGGGACTAAGAGTACACTTTTCTTGATATCCGTTGAGTAATACATAGAATCACTGAATCACTACATTGTATACCTGAAATTAATATACCACTGTATGTTAACTCTACCTGAATTAAAATAAACTATAAAAATATTTTTTTCTTTCAGTAAACAATTTGGAAAACCTTTTGCTATGCAATGTTCATAAGACTTACTTGTGAGAGTATTTACTGTACAATAATTATTCCCTCTATGCTTGGAATTCAAATTTCACTGAATTCTTATACTTTTCCTGTTAATGGTAGCCCACAGGAGCCACGGTCCCTTTCCATCCAGGGTCAGCACCTATGCTTTCAAGAGTGTAAGTAGAGACGGATGTCACTTCACTGTCCAGAATGCTATTATTGTTTCTGTTTTCGTGTGAGATTGTCATAGAGTATGGGACAACTTCCAGAGCAGGTTTGTTATGCACCCTGGATCTCTAATTCTGTGGTCATTACCTGGTTCTGTTGGCTGATAAGTTCCTGTTGATGGGCTTGCTTCCAAGCACATACCTGGAAGACAAATGTGGGTGGGCTGGGTGTGGGACAGGAGGAAGACCAAGTACAGTCAAGGGTTGGATCCCTCCCCTGATCTAGGAATGGCCATGGGAGTGTGTATGGGAGGCAGAAGCACCAGGAAACCACTAAGGTCACCAGCTGAAAGCAGGGAGCCTGGGTCATGGGATCTTGAGATATAGGGCTTGAAGTCTATTCTGAGCTACCTCTGTGTGGGAAGGGAAGAAGGGAAAAGAAGGAGAAATTGTCTGCACCTGGCCCATGACAGCTTCCCACCACTACTAATATACATCAGTCTATGCAGCTGACCCAGCCAGGACTCAAGATGGGCTGTCTTGGGTCCCTCAACCCTCAGTGGGACAGATGGCTCCAGGGCTCAGGGTCATGCTGAGGGAGATGGGAAGGAAGGCTGCCACTCCCAGGTCATCCCCTCCTTGAGCAGGCAGACCTCCAGGACTGCTAAAAACCCATTGGCAGTTTTGAAACACATGCCATGGATGAACTAAGGCATTGAGAAATATAAAACGGTATTCGTTTTTATGTTCAGAGCTCTCAGCTCATGAAGTGAGAAGATCTTCCCTGAGGAAGACTGAGGGGATGGGAGGTCAGGCTGAAAAGAGAGATGTGGCTTTCTTGACTGGGGACCTGCAACCCCCTTCCAGGGCAAGGTATCGTCCTCACCTCACAGAGGATCCATGGAAGTGTCCCATCAAGGGACTGACTGAGCTGCCTCTTGAGAAGGTACCCTGACATCAGGTTACACAGGGCAGAGGAGAGGGCCAGATGGAGGGAGGGCAATACCCTGGAGGCCATGGGGCAAAAGCAGAGGCTCATGTCCATAAAGATGATGAAAAATAGGAGGCAGCAGCATCACAGCTGGCACAGTGCTCACAGCTAGAGTGACTGGATGCCTTCTGTGCCAGGTATGGTTGACTTCAGTGGGCTCCAAACTAGTCTTGACCACAACCCTAGGAAGTGTGCAGCACTACCGACCTCCTTTCCCCATGCTGCTGCTAAGAATCATGGTCACAGACCCTGGTCTATTTTTATGGAAATGGAGTGCTCCCCGGGCACACTGCCCCTCTGGTGGTGGTCCAGTGCAACCCTTGTGCTTGACCAGATACTGCTGTCTACCTGTATCCACACAACTCAAAAGACAGGAGGGTGTCCCTGAGTTCCACAGGACCTTATGAGACAGATTAACAGACCCCACTACCCCACCCACCACCAATACCCAGTGGGTCACTAAGGACCTCGGCTATTGTCATGGAGCTCACCATGATGTGTTTCTATCACTTTCAAAGACAGTTCTGTTCCCGTACAATACCATACATCCTGGCTGCTGACCTGAGGCCATGCCATGAACCCACATGGCACCTTTCTGTTAGAGAAGGTCAACACTGCACCTCATAGAAAATGTTCCTAATTGGGGCGCCTGGGTGGCTCAGTGGGTTAAACCTCTGCCTTCAGCTCAGGTCATGATCTCAGGAGCCTGGGATCGAGCCCCGCATTGGGCTCTCTGCTCAGCAGGGGGCCTGCTTCCCCTTCTCTCTCTACCTGCCTCTCTGCCTACTTGTGATCCTTCTCTCTGTCAAAAAAATGGATGAAATCTTAACACAAAAAAGAAAAGAAAATATTTCTAATAAAGTGCAAATCCATCAGGATAATGGTGTAAACAGTGGTACACTGCCTTCATGGTAGTCAGTAATTCTAAGAAGGGTGGACCACTCCCCATCATCTCGCAAAACCTTCTGTAAGGTTTTATAGGCGAGATAAACACGCCAGGCAAAGTGGGTGCAAGGCAAGATTTATTAAAGGCACTCTCCTGCGAAGTTTCAGGGCTCAAGAGAAGGGGAGCCAGGAAAGTTGCTCTGGGAGGAGGTGGGCACCCTCAGGAGATGTTCCGTGACTCCGGAAAGGGAGAGGGGGAATTCACACTGGGAGGGAGTTGGTGGGGGTCTTTTATCTGTTTCCTGCATAAGTATCAGATTACCTATGGAGAAGTGACCTGCAGATACATCCTTTTGGTGGGAGAGTCAAGGGTGAAGGAAAAGGGTGGGCTGGAAGACGGCGGGACCCGGCAGCAGTCATTTCCATTGTTCCTCCTGCACTCCAGGAGCCTATGGAGCCGGTGGTCATTTCTATTGTTCCTCCTGCACTCCCGGAGCCTGCCAACCCAACATTCCGACCTTTTTGGTGTATTGGGGGCTGCGACTCATATCTGGCTACCTCCTGCTGGTAAAGGGGCGTCATCATAGGGTCCTTTGTATGTGGATAGGCAGGTATAGGGATCCAGGAGGAGTTGGTTGACAGTGACCCTGGAAACCTCACATATGCGTTCCTGAATGAAGCAAAGAACACAGGGGGTGATAAGTCCTAATAGGCAGAAGAGCATAATGGGATTTAGGATTGGAAGGAGCCAGGTCGTTAGGGGGAGAGCCACCATTGAGAGGGTTTTATTACAGGGTGATGCTGGCCACCAAGAGAGTCACAGATTTTTGTCAGGGCACTGATATTGGTTTCAACTACACTGGATTCGTTGATATAATAGCAGCATTCTTCATTGAGGAATAAACAGTTTCCTCCCTTGTCTGAAGTGAGCAGGTCCAGGGCTCGCTGGTTCTGTCGGGCTAGATGGGCCACTGAAGTAATCTGTCATTGTAGAGATGCCAAGGACTCAGCTGAGACTTCCATGGCTGTTCAGAGCTGTTCAGATAAATCTCGGGTAGCACCTATGGAGTGAGCTATGGCCCGGGTGCCCAGCCAGGTGGCCATTAGGGAAGACACCAAGGAGACCCCCATAACAAGAGGAAGAAACACAGCCCTTTTTTGTCACAGGAGGGGGGTGGAGAGGACGGCCATTTCCGCTTGGGCTGGCACCCTCCAGACTGGCAATCTGTGGTGACCAGCTGACTAGACCGTGTGGTGCCCAAGTTTCCACTAGGAAGAAGTACCACCTGAATTCAGGGTCGCCTGAGGGACAGCTATGGGGTGTGGAAGGAGGAGGGTGGGAAGAAGTGGTGCATAAATATACAACCACGTGGGCCCCAGGGTTTGGGAAGTCCAGCCATCCTGTTGTGGGGCTGGTTTTAGAGAGGAGGTGTGTACCCATGGGTGGTGTCCTAGGAATTTTGCCCCTGTGGGAGTTGTAAGAATAACATAATGGGGCCTGTCCACCTGGGCTGTAAGGACTTTTTGTGAAGTTCTCCTAGGAGAACTTGGTCCCCAGCATTTACGGCCTGGGGGAAGTCTCCACTCGGGCTGTCAGGGGCGAGGATTGTTGAACCTGCATGGGCCCTTAGGAGGGCTCGTAAGAGGGTCTGATAGGGAAGATAGAATAGGAGGGGTGGAGCAGAGGCAGGCAGGTGGTGATTGAGTAGAAAGGGCCTGCTGTACAGGAGCTCAAAGGGACTGAGACCTGATGGGTGGCTAGGGGAGGCCCTAAGGCGGGTGAGTGCTAGTGAGAAAAGGGTTGGCCAAGACAGTCAGGTTTCAAGAGTGAGTTTGGTGAGTTGTTCCTTGAGGAGGACATTGACCCTCTTGACCTTACCCGAAGATTGGGGGTGGTAGGGGATATGGAGTTTCCAGGTGACGTTGAGGTATGGAGTTTCCAGGTGACGTTGAGATGTGTTGTGTGATGCTGAGATGAAGGCCGGTCCGTTGTCTGATTGTAGGGTTCGAGGGAGTCCAAACCTCGGAATGATGTGCTTAATGAGAACAGCGGCAACCACCTCTGCTGTTTCCCTAGTGGTGGGGAATGCCTCGATCCAACCTGTGAAGGTGTCCACAAGAGTTAGTAGATATCTAAAGGTTTTGATTCGAGGCATGTGATTGAAGTCAAGTTGCCAGTCCTCGCCCTGGCTGATGCCCTTGGAGCTGGTGGGTGGGTCCTGGTCTGAGGAGGCCGCCCTGGGCATTGACCGCAGGACATGTTCTGCAGGCCTTGTGTCCCTCCTTAATAGTCTTTTGGAGGAGGGGGGGTGGTGAAAGAGAGGTTGGAGAAATTGGTATAGGGCCTTTGGACCGATGTGGACAGACTAGTGGATGTCAGTAAAGAGGGTGTGGATTAGGGTGTTTGGGAGGGCAATTTTGTCCTGGACAAAATACCATCCATTGTCATCCAACCTGCCACCTAATGTTTTAGGGGCCCCGCGTCTCCTCATCAGTGTACAGGGACTGTGAGGAGTGTTGAGAAACAGGAGAGGGGGGCTAGAGAGGAGTTTAAGGCCATCTGTCAGGCAACAGAGCCAGCCTTGTTGTTCCCCAAAGAGATGGGGTCTTTGGAGGCCTGACGGCCATGGCAATGGACAATAGCCACCTCAGTAGGGTACTTGAGAGCCTCAAGGAGTTTGGCAATAAAAGGCCCTTTGACTATGGGGGTTCCCATGGTTGTGAGAAATCCCCTTTCTCGCCAGAGGACAGAGTGAGTGTCGGTAATAAGGAGAGCATATTTGGAGTCAGTATAAAGAGTGACCAATTGGCCCTCAGATAAGTGAAGGGCCTTGGTAAGAGCCAGGAGTTCTGCCTTTTGAGAAGTAGTCCCCAATGGGAAGGGGGGTTGCTTATATGACTGCATCCAGGGTGACCACTGCATAGGCCACACATCGCCGTCCATATGGAGCTATGAGGGAGCTCACATCCATGAACAGAGTGCGATCAGGTTCAGTCAGCGGCTGGTCCCAAAGTCCTGGATGGGAGGGAGAGAGTTCTTCCAGGTGTTGAGCACAGGAGTGGAGAGGAGTGGGGGTAGATGAAGGTGTCGGCAAGAGAGTGGTTGGATTTAGGCGAAGGGAGACAGAGTGTGACCTGGGGGTTTTCTATGAACAGCAGGTGGTAGACTTGGAGATGGGAAGGAGTGAGCTGTGCCAAGTATTTGTGGCTGACTCAGTCCATCAGTCTATGGGGGGAGAAGACCATGATGGGCTGTCCTAAGGTAAGTTTGAGGGCCTCCTTTGTCAGAGAAGTGGCTGCCGCTAGGGCCTTGAGGCAGGGCTGCCATCCCTGGACAGTGACATCTAGTTCCTTGGAGAGTTAATGCGAATAAGAGACCCCCTGCTGCCAAAGGTGGTCACTGATGAACTTGAGTCCTCATTGGTGGGTTGCTACTACAGGTCTGGAAATGTCCTATATCTGTGGGTCTACAGAGGGGAGACAGTCTGGGATAGAGGATGAGTCATAGGGAAGTAGAGGAAGGATGAGGTGAACAGAAGTCAAGGGATAGGGAGAGAGACAAATGGTGGCCAGAAGTTTGTGGAGGATGTCCTTGCCTAGTAAGGGAACAGGGCAGTAAGGGATAATGAGGAAGAAGTGTGAGAAGGGGAACCCATACATGCTGCAGGTAAGGGGTTGGCTGGCCTTTGGAGTGGAGGAAGTACCATCAATTCCCATAACTGCAACTGAGGAGGGATGAGTAGGAGCTGAGTACAAAGGCAGGACAGCATGTGCCGTGTCCAATAGAAAGGAAAGGGACTTACCCACTACCTGGAGCATGACCCTGGGCTCGGCAGGGGTGAGAGGGGTGTCCGAGACTGGGCTCCATCAGTCATCCAATAGGAGAAGTTGGAAGACAGAACTTACCGTCTCAGGGTCTCCCCCACGTGGAGGCGCCGGGAATACCCTGAGGCTGGGTCAGTCCAATTTCCAGTGGCCCATCATGCGGCATTGGGGGCACGGCCTAGTAGGCGTTTTTGGATTGGGGCATTGACAGGCCCAGTATCCCTTGGCTCCACACGTGAAACAGGCCCCCGGGGGATGCAGTTAGGTGCTCCCTTCTGTTGACCCCCAGAACCTGCCGGCCTTAGGGCTGCTACCAGGGCTTGGGTCCGCAGTTGGACCTTCGGTTGGAGTCTGGCTTGGTGCTTAAGTTCTGCCTCCTCTTGGGGAGTCAAAGACTTTAAATGCCATTTTCACCAGATCAAAAATGGGAGTTTGAGGGTCCTCCTCCACTTTCTTTAATTTTTGCCGAATGTCGGCGGCTGACTGAGAAATAAAGTGAGTAGCTAAAACAGTCGCCCCTGCTGGAGAGGCCAGGTCTAGGCAAGTGTATTGAGTCAGCGCCTCAGTAAGTTGGTTAAGAAACATGGCCGGGTTTTCATTGGGTTCCTGAATGATTTCCCTTCACAAACCTTCTACAACTTTCCTTTGCATTCAGGTTTTGTCTCAAAAAGCCATCTCACTTAGGACAAAATTATCTCCTTTCACTTTCAATAAAATATACTCCCATTCCTTAAATCTTTCTCATATATCTTCTACTTTCCTACATACAGAGTTGCTTCCTTTATTTAGCAGAATTTTGTACACTTAGAAACACCTTTAGTTATTAACCTCTAGTCAGTTATTAATCATGAATGGCTATAACAGAATTCTTTAGATGCCAATTTATGAATCAGTTAAGCACAAACCATGCTTACTAACAGATTTAAATATTCTTATTTTCTTTGCTGTAAGAAGTCAAAAGCACAAAGCTATGTTCAGTAATAAATGACTTGGCATTTTATCCCTTTGGAAAAGACCTAAATGTCCAACAGATTTAATCCCATTTGTCATCCAAGCAAAACTTAAAACTTTCAGGTTACCAAAGACTTTGAAAGCTATCTCAGCAATTACCCATTAAAACTTTTAGACAGAAAATTAACCATCCGTTTAGTCATTTCTTTGCTAACAGATTTTAACAAATAACAAGAGCTTCAGTAAAGTGATTAAAGTTTCATATTTACTGTGGATAAATTTGTCAGGAGTTCGTATAGGAGTGGGGAGAGGGACGGGTAAACAAGGGCGCTGGTTCAGAAATCCTGAACTTAAGGGACCTTGGCCCATCTGCCTTGGTGTCTATTGAGGTTATTTAGGTCCATGTAAATCTGATAATTAAAAGTGACTTATGGAGACGATTGGGACTGACTGTCTAATCAGTATTGTGGCCAAGCTACAGTATAGTAACGTCATTTTTGCAGGTCCTGGTCCAGTTCCAGGGTTTTAAGATTGTCCAACAGGCCTAAAACACCCCCGGGATGTTTTAGGGTAGAATTTGAATTGGGAGGTCCCCAAGACTCCTTGCCAGACAACCCGAGGGCAGGAGGAAGGCATCCCCTCATCCACTACTGGGTTGCAGAAAAAAAACTGTGTAAAATACCCTAGAGTTTATAATGTCTCCCAGCTTCTCAGTGTCATGGAGGTCACCTGGTGACCAGCGGGGTCCGCCCTGACGCTGGCGCGATTAGGGCAGGGCTTTCCAGACAGAGGCTCGGAATCCGGGGAAACTCACCATGGCTTCAGAAGTGGCGTTGGGAAAGGCAGGTCCAGGTCTGGCTAGGGAGAGGAGAGAGCCTCCTCACCAGGGTGGGAGGCTCTCAAAACCCTCCCGGGTTTTGGGCACCAAATGTAAGGTTTTATAGGTGAGATAAACACGCCAGGCGAAGTGGGTGCAAGGCAAGATTTATTAAAGGCACTCTCCTGCAAAGTTTCAGGGCTCAAGAGAAGGGGAACCAGGAAAGTTGCTCCGGGAGGAGGTGGGTACCCTCTGTCAAGGTTCCTTGACTCCCGAAAGAGAGTAGGGGAAGTCACACTGGGAGGGAGTTGGCAGGGGTCTTTCATCTGTTTCCCACATAGGTATCAGGTTACCTATGGGGACATGACCTGGGCATACATCCTTTTGGCGGGAGAGTCAAGGGTGAAGGAAAGTGGGGGTGGAGGCTGGAAGACGGCGGGACCTGGCGGCGGTCATTTCCATTGTTCCTCCTGCACTCCTGGAACTTGCCAACCCAACACCTTCCACTGTATGGGTTAATTCTCTGCCCTCACAAAAAATAGCCCAGTAAACAAAACTTTATCCTGAATGTTCCCCTCACCTGATGATTCAAATATTGTCCAACCACAATGATATGAAACTAGAAATCAATCACAAGAAGAAAATGCGAGAGTCAAAAATATGTAGAGATTTAACAATATGGTAATAAACTACCAACAGTCAAATAAGAAATCTAGAAATTTTAAAAGTACCTCGAGACAAAAAGAAAAAAAAAAACTACAAAAATGTAAGGGATACAGCAAAATTAGTTCTAAGGGGGAAGTTCACAGAAATTCAGGTCCCCGTCAGTCCACAAGAATGCTCTCCTATAAACATTATAATTTTACATGATAAAGAAGTATTAAATAAAAAAAAAAAAAAGCAAATCCCCAAATCAGTAGGAATAAGGAAATAACAAAACGGAATGTGAAAACGAATAATGATGACTAAAAAGACAAAAGATCAATGAAAATAAGAACTGCCTTTGTTGGAAAGATAAACAAAACTAAGAAACCCTTAGCTAGACTCACCAAGAAGGAGAGAGGTCTCAAAAACAATCAGGAAAGAAAGATGGTTAATTCCTGTCTCACACCAAAATCCTAGAGAACACAGGCAGCAACCTCTTCGATTTCCAATACAGCAACTTCTTTCAAGACATGTCTCTAAAGACAAAGGTAACAGAAGCAAAAATAAACTTTCAGTACTTCATCAAGATGAAAAGCTTGGAAACAATCAGCAAAACTAAACGGGAACCTGTAAAATGGGAGTAGATACTTGCAAATGCTATTACAGTTAAAGGTCTGGTATCCAAGATTTACACAGAATTTCTCAAACTCAACACCCCAAAAAACAAAGAGTCCACTCAAGAAATGGTCAGAAGACCTAAAAAGACACTTCTCCAAAAAGACATACAGATGACTAACAGACACATGAAAACATTCTCCACATGACTTGCCATCAGGGAAATAAAAATCAAAACCACAATGAGACACCACCTTACACCTGTTAGAATGGCAAAAATTAAAAGACAGGGAACAACAAATGTTGATGAGGATGTGAAACATATTAAACAACAGGGAAAGAGGGAACCCTCTTACACTGTTGGTTGGAACGCAAGCTGGTACACTCACTCTGAAAAACAGCATGGTGTTTCCTCAAGACATTAAAAATAAAGCTACCCTATGACCCACCAATTGCACTCCTGGGTATCTACCATATGGATTTGGTAAAATGAAGAGGCACATGCACCCCAGTGTTCCTAGCAGCAATGTCCACAATAGCCAAACTGTGGAAGGAGCAGAGATGTCCTTCAACAGATTAATGTATAAAGAAGATGTGGTTCAGGGGCCCCTGGGTGACTCAGTGTGTTAAGCCTCTGCCTGTGGCTCAGGTCAAGATCTCAGGTTCCTGGGATCGAGCATGCATAGGGCTTTCTACACAGTGGGGAGCTGCTTCCCCTGCTATCCCTGCCTGCCTCTCTGCCTATTTGTGATAGTTGTCTCTCTCTGTGTCAAATAAATAAAAAAAAATCCTTTAAAAAAAGAAGAAGAATATGTGGTTCACATATACAATGGAATATTTCTCAGCCATCAGAAATGATGAATACTTACCATTTGCATTGACATGGCTGGAACTGGAGGAGATTATGCTAAGTGAAATACGTCAAGCAGAGAAAGACAGTTATCATATGGTTTCACTCATATGTGGAATATAAGGAACAACACAGAGGATCATAGGGACAGGGTGGGAAACCTGAATTGGAAGATATCTGAGAAGGAGAAAAAAAAAACATATGAGACTCTTGACTCTGGGAAACAAATAGAGCAGCAGCAGCAGGCTGCCCAGGTTTGGCCTCAGTCTTGCACATCAGGACTCAAGCACAACTAGAGAATCATGGAGAATGGAGTACTGTGTGGCCTTGGAATATAATAGCAGGATCTGAGATTTCAGTTCCAAATGAAAACTGGCCTCTTCCACACAGCACAAGAAAGTGGAGGATTTCTCAGGGGTGTGGCTCTGGAAGAAGTGCTTCTGATGGTTGAATTAATGGACACCAGGTAGAGAATACCTGCTGTGCCTCATCTGAGGAAGCAAGGGGCACCTGGGCAAGAATCAATAAGGTTGACTGTGGGTGGCTTCCCACCAACCACCCTGCTGAGCCAAGAGCATGAGAACCAAAGAGAAAATAACTTTCGTGGTACATCTGCAGTAGTAGGGCTGACCACGTAGCAGAGCCCTATCCCTGGAGCAGGGTGGCCTTCCCTCAAGAGTAATGGTCCACCACCATGGCCTCACAATCTCCCAGCTGTCTGATCTGACAATGCATTCCGGCTCAGACCTGCTCACACGATGAGTCCTAAGATCCAGAGAATGCTTTCCGCCCCAGCTCAATGCTACTCACAGAGAAGCAAACTCCAGCCTCAGAAATGTATTCATCATTAGCTCTGGAATTCCCTTAGTTTGTATACACTGGCCCACCCAGGTGTCTCATCCAAATCATTCCTCAAGTGCCCTAGTGTTCCAAGCCACTTTCAAGCTCCCCTTATGAAGGCAGGAACTGGTCCGAGTAGGAAGACCAGCCAAGTGACTCTACATGCTGGAAACGTGGACATCATCTTCCCTGAACATCAACACCTCCAAGTCCAAGATTCAAACCTTTGCTCACTGTGCACTGAGGACCATGTCAGCATGAACACTATTTTTTCAAATCTCTTATATCCCATTCCTTCAAATCAGAAACGAGGCTCCAGTCACCACTTCCTTTTCCATTCAGGGAAGTAAGGAAAATGATAGAATAATACACTACATGTGTTGGGCACCTGGGTGTCTCAGCGGGTTAAGCCTCTGCCTTCAGATTAGGTCATGATCTCAGCATCCTGGGGTTGAGCCACGTATCAGGCTCTCTGCTCAGCAGGGAACCTGCTTCCCCCTCTCTCTGCCTGCTGCTCTGCCTACTTGTGATGTCTCTCCCTCTGTGTCAAATAAAATCTTTAAACACACACACGCACACACACACACACACACACACACACAAGGTGGTGGAGAAGCAGCTGGTTAAGACAACATCAGGTAGCAGGAGATGGGCTACATAGCTTGTCAAAGCATTGTGAACACCTACAAACCCAACAGGAGATCAAATAGAAGAAGAGAAACAATTCTAGAAACAGAGAATCAACCACTTTCTGAAAGGTAGGACCAGCAGAGAAGTGAATCCAAAGTGACAGCAAGATAGACTTGTGGTGGGAGGAGCCAGATCCTGGCAAGTGGCAGAACAACAGAGCACAAAATCAGGACTTTTAAAAGTCTGCTCCACTGAGGGACATTGCTCCAGAGGCTAAACTGGGATGAAGTCCATGTGGGGTCAGCTTGGCCCCGGAAGGATCGGCCACAGATCCTTTTGGTCACAGAAGGATCCGGGGTGTCTGATTATGAAAGAGCTCACAGGTATTAGAGTGGGGAAGCCGGCTTCAGAGACAGAGCAGAGAAGTGAGCTCTCAACTCGGGGTTACCTTGAACAGGGCACAGGCTGGGTGAGTTCCGAGTGTGGCTGGAGACCAGGGAGACAGGAGTAATTGAGCACTTTTCTCTGAGGGCGCACTGAGGAGTGGGGCCCCAAGCTCTCGTCTACTCTGGGCTGCAGAGACTGGGAGGCCGGCATTTTCATTCCTGTCCTCCAGAACTCTACAGAAAGTGTTCAGGGAAGAAAAGCTCCCGAAGATTACTTAGTCTGGCCCCTGGTAAAGGTGGTGTAATTCCACATTCGGCAAAGGCACTTGAGAATCACTACAAGAGGCCCCTCCCTCAGAAGATCAACAAGAAATCCAGCCAAGACCAAGTTCATTTACCAAGGATAAAAGCAAAATTCCAGAGGAGGAGAAAGCAAAGCATAGAATTCATGGCTTTTTCCCCATGATTCTTTAGTCTTGCAGTTAATGTTTTTTTAATTTTCCTTTTTTTTCTTCTGCTAATTTTTTTTAACTTTTACCCTTTCTTCTTTTAATGTTAACTAGCTTATCTTAACAATGCCTTTCATTGAAAAAAATAATCTTTTTTAACCTTCATTATTATAGTCATATTTTATCCTTCATTGTATCTAACTTTATTTTTGTATACACATGAAGTTTTTCTTCTAAAAAATTTGGGGTACAATTTCTTCTAATAGATCAAAATACACTCTAAATCTATCTTGGGCTTGTTCTAGTCTCCAGCCCGAGCAAATTCTCCCCACTTTCTTTTTTTTTTTTTTTCCCCAACCAACTTACTTTATCAACGCCTTTTTTTAGAAAATTTTTTTTTCATCTTTATAGGCATATTCCATCCCTTCATTGTGTTTACCCTTAAATATTTTTTTTCTTTAAAATTTTTTTCATTCTAAGAGAGGCATATTCCCCAAAATTCATGTGTTTACCCTTACCCTATTAGTTATTCATTCTTTAATATATTGGGGAGATATATATATTAATTAAGTGGGGTGACCCTAGAGACTGATATTTATATATATAGTGGGAGGGATAGACCCTCCCAATATATAGTGGGAGTATATAGTGTATATATATAGTATATAGTATATTTATATAGTATATATATACTATATATATATATATATCCCAAAATTAAGTAATTAAGTGGGTGACCCTATTAGACTGATATTTATATATAGAGGGAGGGAGATATATATATATATATATATATATATATATATATATATCTCCCTTCCACGATTTGGGGTCTCTTCTTATTTAGTTAAAGCACATTTTCCTGGGGCCTTTGCCACCCTTTGCCACCCTTCTTGAGATCAACCATCTCAAGAAGTGATTGAGACTTTCCTTATCTGGACAAAATGACAAGGCAGAAAAACTCATCACAAAAAAAAGAACAAGGGCAGTACCAAAGGCTGGGAACCTAATCAATACAGATATTGGTAATATGTCTGATCTAGAGTTCAGAATGACAACTCTCAAGGTTCTAGCTGTGCTCGAAAAAGGCATGGAAGATATTAGAGAAACCCTCTCTGGAGAGATAAAAGTCCTTTCTGGAGAAATGACATAACTAAAAACTAACCAAGTTGAAAACACAAAAGCTATTAATGAGGTGCAATCAAAAATTGAGGCTCTTACTGCTAGGATAAATGAGGCAGAAGAAAAAATAGTGATATAGTAGACCAACTGACAGAGAATAAAGAAGCTGAGCAAAAGAGAGACAAACAAATACTGGACCATGAGCAGAGAATTTGAGAGTTAAGTGACACCATAAGATGAAATTATTAGAATAATTGGGATTCCAGAAGAAGAAGAAAGAGAGAGGGGAGCAGAAAGTATATTAGGGGGAATTATTACAGAGAATTTCCATAATATGGCAAAGGAAACAAGCATCAAGGGATTCCCCCCCTCAAAATCAATAAGAATAGGTCCACACCCTGTCACCTAATAGTAAAATTTACAAGTCTTAGCAAACAAGAGAAAATCCTGAAAGCCGCCCAAGAAAAGAAGTCTGTAACATACAATGGCAAAAATATTAGATTGGCAGTGGACTTACCCACAGAGACCTGGCAGGCCAGAAAGAACTTCAAAGCACTAAACAAGAAAAGCATGCAGCCAAGAATACTATATCCAGCTAGGCTATCATTGAAAATAGAAGGAAAGATAAAAATCTTCCAGGACAAACAAAAACTGAATATGCAAAGAATTTGCAAACACCTAATCAGCTGTGTGGGATATATTGAAAGGGGTCCTCTAATCAAAGAGAGAACCTAAAAGTACTAGATCTGAAAGGATCACAGACAATACACAGTAACAGTCACCTTACAGGCAATACAATGGCACAAAATTCGTATCTCTCAATAGTTAACCTGAATCTAAATGGGCTAAATGCCCCAATCAAAAGACACAGGGTATCAGAATGGATAAAAAAACAAAACCCATCAATATGCTGTCTACAAGAAACTCAATTTAGACCCAAAGACATCTCCAGATTTAAAATGAGGAGGTGGAAAACAATTTACCATGCTAATGAACATCAGAAGAAAGCTGGGGTGGCAATCCTTATAGGATATCAATTAGATTTTAAGCCAAAGACTATAATAAGAGACGAGGAAGGACACTATGTCATACTCAAATGGTCTGTCCAACAAGAAGATCTAGCAATTATAAATATCTATGCCCCTAACTTGGGAGCAGCCCACTATATAAACCAATTAATAGTAAGAAAATCAAAGAAACACATTGACAATAATACAATAATAGTAGGGGACGTTAACACTCCCCTCACTGAAATGGAAAGATCTTCCAGCAAAAGATTAACAAGGAAATAAAAGGCTTAAATGACACACTTGACCAAATGGAAATAACAGATCTCTTCAGAACATTTCATCCCAAAGCAACAGAATACACATTCTTCTTTAGCACACATGGAACAGTCTCCAGAATGGATCACATCCTGGGTAATAAATCATGTCTCAACTGGTATCAAAAGATTGGGATCGGGGCAGGTGGGTGGCTCAGTGTGCTAAGGCCTCTGCCTTCGGCTCAGGTCATGATCCCAGAGACCTGGGATTAAAACACTCATCAGGCTCTCTGCTCAGTGGGGAGCCTGCTTTCTCCTCTCTCTCTACCTGCCTCTCTGCCTACTTGTGATCTCTGTCTGTCAAATAAATAAATAAACTTTAAAAAAATTGGGATTATTCCCTGCATATTCTCAGTCGACAATGCTCTGAAGCTAGAACTCAATCACAAGAGGAAATTTGGAAAGAACACAAATACATGGAGACTAAACAGCATCCTTCTAAGGAATGAATGGGCCAACCAGGAAATTAAAGAAGAATTGAAAAAATTCATGGAAACAAATGATAATGAAAACACAACAGTTCAAAATCTGTGGAACACAGCAAGGAAGTCCTGAGAGGAAAATATATAGTGATATACGCCTTTCTCAAGAAACAAGAAAGGTCTGAAATACAGAAAATAACCCTACACCTAAAGGAGCTGGAGAAAGAACAACAAAAAGGAAGCCTAAACCCAGCTTTTCTGCTAAGGTCAGGAACACATCAGGGATGTCCATTATCACCACTGCTATTCAATATAGTACTGGAAGTCCTAGCCTCAGCAATCAGACAACAAAAAGAAATTAAAGGCATCCAAATCGACAAAGAAGACAAACTATTACTCTTTGCAGATATATGACATTCTGTGTGGAAAACGCAAAAGGCTCCACTCCAAAAATGCTAGAACTTGTACAGGAGTTCTGTAAAGTGTCAGGATATAAAATCAATGCACAGAAATCAGTTGTATTTCTTTACAACAACAGCAAGCAAGAAGAAGAAAGAGAAATTAAGAAGTCAATCCCATTTCCAATTGCACCCAAAACTGTAAAATACCTAGGAATAAACCTAACCAAAGAGGCAAAGAATCTATACTCAGAAAACTATAAAGTACTCATGAAAGAAATTAAGGAAGACACAAAGGAATGGAAAAATGTTCTATGCTCCTGGATTGGAAGAACAAATATTGTGAAAATGTCTATTATACCTAAAGCAATCTGCACATTTAATGCCATCCTTACCAAAATCCCATCCATTTCTTCAAAGAAATGGAAGAAATAATCCTAAAATTTATATGGAACCAGAAAAGACCTCTGGAATAGGAATATTGAAGGAATATTGAAAAAGAAAGCCAATGTTGGTGGCATCACCATTCCGGACTTCAAGCTCTATTACAAAGCTGTCTTCATCTAGACAGTATGGTACTGACACAAAAAACAGACATACAGATCAAAGGAATAGAATAGAGAGCCCAGAAGTAGACTTCTGCTCTATAGTCAACTAATCTTCAACAAAGCAGGAAAGAATGTCCAATGGAAAAAAGACAGCCTCTTCAACAAATGGTGTTGGGAAAAAATGGGACAGTCGCGTGTAGAAAAATGAAATTGGACCATTTCCTTGCACCACACATGAAAATAGACTCAAAATGGATGAAGGACCGCAAGGTAAGAAAGGAATCCATCAAAGTCCTTGAGGAGAACACAGGAAGAACCTCTTCAACCTCAGCTGCAGAAACTTCTTCCTAGGAACATCGCCAAAGGCAAGGGAAGCAAGGGTAAAGATGAACTATAGGGATTTCATCAAGTGCAAAAGCTTTTTCACAGCAAAAGAAACAGTTAACAAAACCAAAAGACAACTGACAGAATGGGAGAAGATATTTGCAAAACCGCATATGAGATAAAAAGGGCTAGTATCCAAAATCTATAAAGAGCTTAGCAAACTCAACACCCAAAGAACAAATAATCCAATCAAGAAATGGGCAGAGGACATGAACAGACATTTCTGCAAAGAAGCCATCCAGATGGCCAATGGACACATGAAGAAATGCTCCAAATCACTCGGCATCAGGGAATTACAAATCAAAACCACAATGAGATACCACCTCACACCAGTCAGAATGGCTAAAATCAACAAGCTAGGAAGTGACATATGCTGGCAAGGATGCAAAGAAAGGGGAACCCTCCTACACTGTTGGTGGGATGCAAGCTGGTGCAACGACTCTGGAAAACATCATGGAATTTCCTCAAAAAGTTGAAAATAGAACTGCCCTATGACCCAACATTTGCACTACAGGGTATTCACTCTAAAGGTACAAGTCTAGTGATCCAAATGGGCATGTGTACCCGAATGTTTTTAGCAGCAATGTCCACAATAGCCAAACTATGGAAATAACCTAGATGCCCATCAACAGATGAATGGATAAAGAAGATGTGGCACACACACACACACACACACACACACACACACACACAATGGAATAATATGCAGCCATCAAAAGAAATGAAATCTTGCCATTTGTGACAACATGGATGGAACTAGAGAGTATTATGCTTAGTGAAATAAGTGAATCAGAGAAAGACAGCTATCATATGATCTCCCTGACATGAGGAAGTGGAGATGCAACGTAGGGGTGGTTTGGTGTTAGGAAAATAACAAATGTAACATGATGGGATCGGGAGGGAGACAAACCATAAGTGACTCTTAATCTCACAAAATACACAGGGTTTCTAGGGGGGGTCAGGAGACGGTGGTGGGGTTATGGACATCAGGGAGGGTATGTGCTATGGTGAGTGCTGTGAAGTGTGTAAACCTGGTGATTCACAGATCTGTACCCCTTGGGCTAATCTTACATTATATGTTTATATAAAATTTTTTAAAAATTAAAAAAATTAAAAAATAAAACAAAATAAATAAAAAATCCACACATACACTACACTTGCACAGCACACTTCAATCAAAATATAATTCCTTGGTCTTTCTCATATGGGCAGCCCTAAGTTACCCTTACTAATGAGAGATAACACAAGTTTAGTCATTATAAATATATATATATATATATATATATATATATATATATATATATATATAACCTTTGCTTTTTCCTTTTGACATTTGTATCTTGAAGACAGTGCCTACATTGCTTCCTTAAAATAACAATAATAATAATTCCATGGTCACATAAAAGTCTGGATCTTGGTAACCAGACAACATGGTTCTGGTTCAGATAAGGATGAAGACACATCCTCTTCCCGGGGAGCAAAGCCCACACCCTCAGTGATCCTGACATATCTCATGGGTGATGAGTTCCTTTGCTCCATGGAATTGTCTGAGTGCAAAGGATATAGGCACCCTTCAGGGTTCATTCTGTTTTCTTCATAAATTCCCCAGTTCAAGTCAATAGTGATTCACTGGGTCAGGTTTCAGAGACCAGGATGGTCCACCAGTGAGCAGCAACCCCTATCTCCCCCACCCACTGTCAAGGAAGGCTAACAGGGGCTTGTGTTCCACTTGGAGCATAATGAGCCACCCCCCAAGCTCCTAAAAAACCTACACTCCTCCTCTGTTTCTCCCCCTCACAAATGGCACAGCACCCTGTTACAGCTCTGAGTCCGAGCTTTAATTAAAAAGAAAAGTTTCTACTGTCAGAAAGTGGTTCACAGAAGAGAAAAACATGAGTCCCCATGAAGGGTTTTTTAATTCCTCAAAAGATTGTTTTCCCATTGTTTAATTTAAACAGGAAATAAAAACACACAGATCGCCCTTCCACTAGCAGGTATGATTCACTGTGGTGAATTAAAGAGCAGAAAATAAGAATAGCCATTCTGATGACCCGCCATTTCCATAATCAAAGTTTTTTTTTTTTTAAGATTTTATTTATCTTTCAGAGAGAGAGAGGAGCGAGAGTGAGCACAAGTAGACAGAGAGGCAGGCAGAGGCAGAGGGAGAAGCAGGCTCCCTGCCGAGCAAGGAGCCCGATGTGGAACTCGATCCCAGGATGCTGGAATCATGACCTGAGCCGAAGGCAGCTGCTTAACCAACTGAGCCACCCAGGCGTCCCTTCCATAATCAAAGTTTTGAAACTTCACTGACATGCAAAGAAAGGAGCACAAACCAACATCTCGTCCTGGCAGCACAGAGCAGTCAGAATTGGAGTGACAGGGACAGACAATGAGGTTGTGTGTGTTGGGTGATGCTGGTGGCACAGAAGAAGGTGTTCTGCCAGTTCTCCACCTGTGGCTCACTTGTCCTCATCCAGGAAACTGCTCACAGCTCTGATTTCTCACAACCGTCCCACGGGAGATGCAGCCACCCCCTGGAGCCAGTCCTGCCCACAACCTCTTGCAGAATGCACTCAGCTCTACTCTGGGACCCCTGTCAGCTCTACTCAGACCTGGAATTCCCCTGTCTGCCAGAAAGCTCCAGGATTCCTTCTCCTTCTTCCAAAACTACACTGGCCCAAGGCTTTTATGAGAAATGCAGAATGCTACCTAATGAATGGTTAACACCTACTTTTGCCTTCTGCCATATTTCTCTCCACTTACCTCCTACCTGGTAAATGGTCACTAACCTACCAATGGAACCTGAATGTGCTCTGTGATCTGACACTTTCATTATAGCCTTCTGAGGACTCCTTGTGCAATAAAATACCATATTTCATGACAGGAGGGTTTAAAACTATTTCTGTAAAGATTTTATTTATTTATTTAAACAGAGATCACAAGCAGGCAGAGAGAGAGAAAGGGAAGCAGGCTCTCTGCTGAGCAGAGTGCCTGATGTGGGGCTCAATTCCAGGACCCTGAGATCATGACCTGATCTCTACCGAAGGCAGAGGCTTTAACCCACTGAGCCACCCAGGCATCCTGTCGGGGGCAAGGATTAAAACTATTATTTACAGAACAATACAGCCAAATCATCTGATTTTAATTTGCTCTTCAATATACATTACAGTTTCTGTGTAAAAAGCCTTTCCGTAGATATTACCTGCCAGCAGATTCATAAGGAGGAAACAGAAACTCTGTGGTATAACCTGACTCACCTAAGGTCAGGCAAGCAGTTGCAGAACTCACCACAGGGCTCCTGACACCGAGCTCCTTGGAGCCAACAGCATGCATCTATCCATAAGAATTTCCAAAGTCTCTCCTTCTGACTCTACCATCAAAGAAACTGCAGAAAAAATACAGCACGTCAAAGTATCTAGATGATGCATTTAGTTAAATTAGAAAACCAAGGTCAACTTTTAAACAGTAAATGGCTACTTTGAATAACTTTGAATTTTCCCTATACGTTAATTATAACTCTTCTGATGAAAAGACTGATAAATTAGGAAACATCACCTTTGACAAATGACAAAACATCATCCAATTCTGTATCTGATGACAAAAAGCCACCCAACTCTAGATGTTGGCCACCTAACTATACCCTAGGCCCAACGGAATAAACCATGTTTGATAAGGGATGAAATTGTATGTTAAAAACACACAAAGAGCTGGGGCGCATGGGTGGCTCAGTGTGTTAAAGCCTCTGTCTTTGGCTCAGGTCATGATCCCAGGGATCATGGGGCTCTCTGCTCTGCGGGGAGCCTGCTAACTCCTCTCTCTCTCTCTCTGCCTGCCTCTGTGCCTACTTGTGATCTCTGTCTGTCAAATAAAGAAATAAAATCTTTAAACACACACACACACGCGCACAAGGGGTAAATCTTATCACTCCTTTCAAATAAGTGATTTCCTCAGAAACAGATGTTCAGATGATATTTTGTAAGCAATAAATCAACAGATAAAAGGTATTCCCTGAAATGGTCTACCTGAGTGGGAAACTGAGTAACTCTTGAACCAAATCCAGAATGCTGACAATGACTTGTTTTACTTCGTGGCTCAACTAGAGGAAAGAGAAAAGTCCAGGAGATTTTGAGTTAATGAGAAGTTTTACCTCTACTCCTGACATGGATGTGACATTGCACCCACTGTATCTGCTGCTTTCTCTGAACATAAATGTCCTGTGACAAGCTGCATCACTGACCCAGATGCTGGTGTTCAAAACTTCAGGTTTTCTGGAGCCAGAGCAGAGAAATGCTGTCAGGTGGGCACAAATAGTCATCTGCAGTCTATGGCCTGCACATCTGTTTCAGTTCCTGGGAGAAGGGGAAACACACATTTGTTTCTTTTTTTTTTAAGATTTTATTTATTTATTTGACAGAGAGAGATATCACAAATAGGCAGAGAGAGAGACAGAGAGAGAGATGAATAGAAGCAGGCTCCCTGCTGAGCAGAGAGCCCTATTCGGGACTCGATCCCAGGCCCCTGGGATCATGACCCGAGCCGAAGGTAGAGGCTTAAACCACTGAGCCACCCAGGCGCACTTTGTTTATTTTTTTTTTTTTAAGATTTTATTTATTTATTTGACAGAGAGATTACAAGCAGTCCGGGAGGCAGACAAAGAGAGAAGAGGAAGCAGGCTCCCTGCTCATCAGAGAGCCCAATTTGAGGCTCTATCCCAGGACCGTGGGATCACAATCTCAGCAGAAGGCAGAGGCTTAACCCACTGAGCCACCCAGATGCCCCCCACACACTTTTTTCTTAAGTAGTAATTATGTTCTTCAAAAGTAGACTGATGACTCTGTCTTTGTTGGAAAAGTGACATTACTGTTCCAAATGAACATCTCAACTCAAATGATCCTTGTGCAACTTCTGTTGGGTCTGGTTTACTCCAGCTTCCAGGCCCCAACCTGGAGGACTCTCCTGCAGGATCCTGCAGCCTATGACCACCAACCCCAGGGCACGAGGCACAGTGTTGAAGATGGGGTACTACTCTAAGGTTTGTTGCCACCACACCTGTGCCTGGGAGAACAGGGACTTGGAGGACTCTCCTGCACAATCCTGACAGCCTATCGCCACCATCCATGAGGGACACAGGGCACAATGATAAAATGGGTGGATGCCTCTGGGGCTGTTACCACCACACCTGTGCCTGGGGCCAGAGACAGGAACTTGTAGGACACACCTGCATGATCCTGACAGGCCATTACCATCATCTCCTAGGGACAAAGGGAACAATGCTGAAGTTGGGGGGTGGCTCTGAGATCGGTGCTGTCACACTTGTGCCTGAACAGGGGGACACTGCTGAACTGGAGGTGCTGCTCAAGGTCCATTACCTGCACTGTGTCAGAGACCGGGGTGAAACTCAATGACGTGGGGACTGTGTGCCATCCTTACATCCACTTTTCCTGGAGAACACTGGGAAACCTGAAATGTCCCACAAAACCTGGAGTGAGTGGGCGCCCTAGAGTTCAGGGATCTTGGGGATACGGCCAATTAACGGGTATAGGGCAGAAGAGACTTTCAAGGGAAAAAGGAGAACTCATTTGAGTTCCCAGGATTAGCTCATTCCATGCCCCCTTCCCATATCCCAACCTCCCACGGGGGGCTCAACCTACCCCCCAGGTCCCTACCCTGGTCCACAGTGTCTATTCACCCACGAGGGAACCCCCACAGGTCAATCTCACCTTCTCCTACCTCACTGCTGCATCCTGGGCAGCTGGGGGCCTACCTACAGAAAGGTACCTCCACCCCCACAGGATGATTGGTAAGGGAGGGTGGTGCCCCAAGCCCATTGGTTGTTGTGACTGCCTGCATCCAGCCACTGGTACTTATACTGGTGCCTTCCTGTATATGCAGGTGGTCATAGAGTCCCTTCCCACCTGTACAGCTGACTGGGACACAGAGGCATGGGAGGAGTTTGGTGCAGGGCCCCCTCACACAGGGCCCATTCCCCACATCCCTCTAGCTGCAGACCACCCTCAGAGCCTTGCCCCTTCCATTCCTGCACCAACACTACCTGAGGAGCTGTGCCTGGCTCCTCAACAGGTCAGCTGTTTTCAGACCTTCTGAGGCTTGGGCTTCAGGAAATGCAATGGTTTCCCACATTTCCAAGACAACTTTAAGACCAAAATTGTAATGCTCCAAGTGGGAAGAACTCTCACCCCCAGAGTGGGCAGTACTTCTTAGACCTTCAACGCACCCTCTAGGATGAGCCATTTGTGCCGCAATATATATACATGTGCTTGATTCTGCAGGGAAGCTCCAGGATGAATGAGAACAACCGCCCTTCTGTGCTGTTGGAGTTGTAAGCCAGGAATACTCATCACTTAAAAAGAAAACATATTGCTATTATTGACACTAAATGACAAACCCTTTTAAACATTTTAGAGAGAAAGGAAGAGAGTTTTATTCAAACCCAAGTCAAGACAGCTGCCTGGGAGACACAATCTTCACAAAAAGGGAGAGCCCATGGCACCAGGGTGGCTCAGCATTTAGGTGTCTGCCTTCAGCTCAGGGCATGATCCCAGGGTCCTGGAATCAAGCCCTGCATTGAGCTCCACATCAGGCTCCCTGCTCAGTGGTAACCTGATTCTCCCTCTACCTTGGCTTGTGTGCACTCTCTCTCTCTCTCTCTTAAATAAATAAATAAAATCTTAAAGAAAAGTAGGACTCCAGGGAAGGGACATTTGGGGAAAATTTCTATATTCTGTTTTGTTTGCACACATCATCATGAGGAAGAACATACCAGAACTTTTTCATATGTTTTCAGTTTGTGCAAATCAGTATGACTTTAATCTTATGGGAGCAGGAGAGGTTCTTCTGTTTTTCTTATCTTTATGTTTTCAATGGCAGTCTTTGGTGATCTTTTTCTTCTCAAAGCAGATGTGAAACATGTGCTTAGGACAGAAATAGGGCCTATGCACTGAGGTTTTGCCCCATCATTTTGAGCTTAGTGAAATGTTAAGGGATAGCTTCCCTGGGAGCCCAGGTTCTGGCCCCATGGATGGTCAAAGATAAAAATTCCCATTATCATTTTAAGTACTTCTGAAGGGAAGAACTTGAGACAAAATCATCTTTAACAATAGAACCAAGATATCAAAATGATGTCTAAAGAAGTTTACCTGTTCAATGGTCAACACAGATAACAGAAATGTTCACAGACGCTGGGCTCCTCCCCTTCTCCTGCCCAAATCTCTGAAGCACACAGATAATTTAAAGTCAGAATTTTAAGCTGTCTGGCACCATTCCCTTGTACTATAGGACAAAACAGCGTAGCTCATTGTCACAACACTAATATTAACATGAAGTGTCCCTAAAGTTGGGTACAATGTCTAAGTTCTTTCCTTGCTGATTTTGACTAATGTAAGTCATAGTCATACCATATAAACACTAGGGTGGTTGGTAATAAGTAACCGTAGGTAAAGGAATTGTTCAGCAATGTTTACAAGCATTGTCTCCCTTTGTAGAAGTGGCTGAGCTGAGTGTTTTTAAATACTATCTCAGATCTGTCTCCTAGAACATTCTGAACATACCAGAGTGTTAATTAATTTTAAAAAGGTAATTTCAGTGACTTTAATATCAGAAAAGTATTATAATGTCTGTATTCTTAAAGATCTTTGAGTATCTTACTGGAGGTCCTCCACTGAGATAATTATCTTAATGATCATGATGGGCAGAGGTTAAAAGCCAGATGAATCTGTTCCAGTTGGCCATGCAAGACAACCCTGACTTGAGATGTTTTCAGATTGAGAAGACCACATGGATAGGAGGGAAGTAGTACCATGTATGGAATAACAGTTTTGGGATGCCATTTAGGTTTCTGACACTAAAATTCACTCTTACTGGAGTCATCTCTAAGCCCCTATCTAACCACCTAGAAAATGTGCCTACTAAAATACCTACATCACAGTTTAGAAGTTTATGAGGGACAATTCCACAAAGAGCCACTGTTATGCCTCTCAAGAGCAGGTGATCAGGAAGCCATGATTACTATTTGGGTTTCTTTCTTTCTTTTTCTTTCTTTCTTTCTTTCTTTTTTCTTTTTTTCTTTCTTTCCTTCTTTTTTCAGAAAAAGAAGACATGTTGAAATCATATTTCTAATAGATGACTCATGATGATTTTCAAATCTTAAGAAGGTCAAGAAGCTGCTATTTATTTCATTCAGAAATAATGTTGTTGGACTGTTGAGAACAATACAATAGCGCCATCATCAATAGGAGTATGAAGCTTCCAATCTCCATATGACCATGTGGTCCCCACTAGCTCAGTGCCACCAGAAAGGGCATCTGGGGAGGGGGCACAGGCCAAGGCTGCCAGGTATGGCTGAAGCAGGAAGAACTCTGACTTAAGGCTCAAATCCAGCCTACCTTATTTATTCTGCTCTTCAGAGATAGAGTGCCACTGTGAGCTCTGATGTAAGAATGGTTGAGAATCTCCATTGTGATTCCCTCTCTGACCCTTAGGATCTGTAGTAAAGTCACATTTAATTTTTTTTAATTTTATTTTTTGAGTGTTCCAAGATTCATTGTTTATGCACCATACCTAGTGCTCCATATAATACATGCCCTCCTTAATACCCACTACCAGGCTCAGCTATCCCCCCACTCCCCTCCCCTCCAAAACCGTAATTTTATTTCTCAGAGTCCACAGTCTCTCATGGTTCATCTCCCCGTCCGATTTATCCCAATTCACATTTCCTTTCCTTCTCCGAATGTCCTCCGTGATATTCCTTATGTTACACAAGTAAGTGAAACCATATGACAATTGACTTCCTCTGCTTGACTTATTTCACTCAGCTTAATCTCCTCCTGTCCCATCTATGTTAATATAAAAGTTGGGTATTCAGAGGGACAAGATGGCAGGGAAGTAAGAGGAGGCGCCTTTTTAGCCCTTACACCAAAGTGAGCTGATTACCTACCAAAGAACTCCAATCACCCATGAAATCAGCCTGAGATCAGAATTATACATGTTGGATCTCTACTGGGGCAGAAGACACCAGTGGGCAAGTAAAGCAGAGTGGGAATGACGACTGATATCAGAAGATAAACAAAAGGGGGAGGGAGCCACCAAAGGTGATTGGTTGGAAAGGAATACCCGAATACGAGCAAGAGTGCCCTGCTTCTGGGGACCAGCATTAACCTGTCGGAGTTGAAAGCACTCCAAAAGAGCAAAGGATCGTGGGGGGAAATTGTGGGAATCGGGGCAGCTAGAGACAGGGGCTTAAGTCCCAAGTCCGAGGAGAGCCTCCCTGATCACCATGACAGCATGGGACTGGCATAAAATCAGACCCATAGACCAGTGGAACCGAGTAGACAGCTCAGATATGGACCATCAACTCCATGGCCAAATAATCTTCAAGAAAGCAGGAAAAATATACAGTGGAAAAAAGACAGTCTCTTCAATAAATGTTGCAGGGGAAACTGGGCAGCTCTATTTAGAAGAATGAAAATCGACCAGCTTCTTACACCATACACAAAGATAAACTCATAATGGATAAAAGACTTCAACGTGAGATAGGAATCCATCAGAATCCTAGAGGAGAGATTAGGCAGCATCTCTTCAATATCAGCCACAGTGACTTCTTTCAAGACATGCCTCCAAACCAAAGGAAAAAAAAAAGCCAAAATACCCTTCGGGAACTCACCAAAATCAAAAGATTCTGCACGTTATAGGAAACAATAAAGAAAGAAAAGTGGCAACCCATGGAATAAGATAAGATATTGGCAAATGACAGGACAGAAAAAAGGTTGATATCAAGGATCTATGAAGAACTCCTCAAACTCAACACAAACAAAACAGATAATCATATCAAAAAATGGGCAGAAGACATGCAAAGACACTTCTTCAATGAAGACATACAAATGGCTACCAGACACATGAAAAAATGTTCGTCACCACTAGGTATCAGGGAGATTCAAATGAAAACCACATTAAGATGTCACTTTACACCAGTTACGATGGCCTAAATTAGCACGATGTGAAACAACATGTGTTGGAGAGGATGTGGAAAAAGGGGAATCATCTTACACTGTGTGTGGGAATTCCAGCTGGTGCAATCTCTTTGGAGAACAGTGTAGAGATCACGAGGCCGTGGGGGTTTCCCAAGATGGGAATTGTGAGAAGCTCCAAACTGCAAAGATTATTCTGCAGGACAATTGAGACCTGTTGGTTGGCTCCAGCCCAACGATTCCGAGCAGGGTTCTCAGGATGGATGGATGGGAAGCCCACCTCGCTTTCCAATTGTCTCCTAGCAACAAGACATGTTAGATCTGCTGGATCTGGGGGAGCTACCGAGGAGTCTGAGTTGAAATGGACTCTCCTGTGGATGGGTCCTAATGTGTTTTTGTGTCTATGGAGACCTAGGAATGAAGCGGTGGCACTGGGGCCCTGAAGGGTTCTCCTAAAGAGAAGCTTTGACGAAGCTCCAATTTGCAAGTTTCCCATGTGTAGAGGAGATTTGTTCTGATGGGTGAGTCAAGAAACAGCCATATTCGGGTATTGAAATCCAGGCCTCTGAGGAGCGATGCCTGGAAACCAAAGCAATGGATCCGATTAGAGCCTAGGGGTCTGGTCGTTCCTTTTTCTCTCTCGGGACATCAGTCTACGTGTCGGAGTGCAGGTAGGTGCTCAGATGGGCTCAGTTTGCCCCGGTTTGTCCTGGGAAGCCACCACTATTGAGATGGCCTCAGGGACTTTGGAGGTTCATCCTATTAGTAGGGTTGTGGCCTTTGCAATGGGCACAAAGACATCCCTTGGAGAGGGCAAGTAGTCCTCAGGTTTGGCTCCAGGGGCCTGAGCCTGTAGGGTGTGTAGGCCAGGGCTGTTTAGACCATTGTCTGAAAACACAAACTCGGCTTCTGTTTCGGGTCATAGGTATGGCAGGACTGATCTACAGACCATGAGGAGAACTCTTCGGGATATGAAAAAAAGGGCGAGAGTGAGGCTCTTGCTCAAGGTTTTGTCTCTGGATATCGTGTCAACCATGATCATGAAATTTCCGGGTGACTTCATGGGAAATGGACGAGTCTTACTCTCTGGAGGTGTGGCCCTGTCCAAAGAGTTTGGGGTCATTCTGTGGGATGGAATAAGTCCGTTTTTTTGTGTTGTTGTTTTGTTTTTTATCCTCAGGTGTCCCACCAAATGAGGGATTCCAGAGTAGAGCCCTGGGGAGGCGCGCCTGGACAACCAGAAATCTGGTTAAATATTGGGGCCTCGGGACAGGTCAAGCCCATTATGACATCTAATGTTCCAGTCACTAAGAGGACTTTCTAGAGGGCAGGACTCATGCTGAGGGTCACAATGCATGTACATGCCCCCGTCGCACTCAAGAATGGGTGGGAACTCAGGGTGAATGCTGGTTTCTCCTACACTGAACATTGAACTACATGCCAACACAAGGATTCTTGCCATGGGTAAGGAGGAGTTCTGATTTCTGCATCACACTCACCCCTGGGCAGGGATTCGAGATAACGTCTCGGTTCTGGAGCCTGAAAACTGAGGTCGGGAAGAGGTGAGGACTTACGGCCATGGCGGGTCTGATGAGCTCAGTGGGCAGTCAGCTGTATGGGTGTTGGTCAGGAGGTCAGGGCTCAGCTTGTGTCAGAGAGTGTATCAGTGCCCAGGTTAGACTATATAATTTGGGTACAGTCGAGTGCCGTGTAGGTTTGTCCGCTTTTAAGGTGCCTGGGCAGCTCATTAGCCAATATATTTTTTCTAGAGGGCAGGCAGAGTGCTGCATTGTGGGTCCAGAATTGACAAACTTGAGGGCTTCGGGGCCAGGAGTGTGAGGACGGAAGTGTGAGAACACAAGCTAGAGTTGGGTTTCAGGGCGAGGGCCCGGCAGGTACCACCTTCACATCAGAACCAAGATGTCATGAATCTGAAGTCAGGGTGAGGGTCAGACGGTGGCTCAGGTTGGAGTTTCTGTGCATGACGGCCCCTTCATGAAGGGAGCGGAATCTCGAGGCCATGGAGGTTTTCCCACGTTGGGAGTGGTGGGATGCCACCTTCAAGGATTCCTTCTGCAGGACAATTGAGACCTGTTGGACAGCTCCAGGACATCCCATATGGAATGACTCCAGAGCAACGTTTGAGGATGGATGCCTGGGAAGCCAGCCTCGCATTCCAATTGTCTCTTAGGAACAAGGCAGTTTAGATCTGATGGCTCGGCTGGAGAAACCGGGCTGGCTGAGTTGAAATGGACTTTCCTGAGGATGGGTCCTAATGTGTGTTTGTGTCCATGAGGGCCTTGGAATGAGGCGGTGGCACCGGGCCCCTGAAGTATTCTCCTAAGCTTTTGAATAGCTCCCATGCACAAGTTTCCTTGTGGAGACGAGATTTATTCCGATGGGTGCCTCAGGAAAACCCCTCTGCTGGTATTGGAATCCAGGCTTTTGAGGAGACATGCCTGTAAACCAAAGCAATGGATCCCATATTTGCCTAGGGTCCTGTCTGGTTCAATCTTCTTCTCTGGGGACATCCATCTATGGAATGAGTGGAGGTAGATGCTCAGCTGGTGTCAGACCGCCCTTTTTTGTCCCGGGCGACCTACACTATTGGGATGGCCTCAGGGACTTTGGAGGGTTCTCCTAATTTGTACGATTTTGGACTATGGAATGGTCAGAATTCCCACGGATTGGGTAGGCACAGTCCTAATGTGTGGCTCCAGGGGCCCCAGCCTGGAGGGTGTGTGGCCCAGGACTTTGAGGACAGAAGTCTGAAAACACAAACTCAGCTTAGGTTTGGGGACATAGGTATGGCCCGCCCGAACTACAAACTATTTGAAGAACTCTTCAGGGTATAAAGAATGAGCAATTCTGAGGCACTTGCTCAGGCTTTTCTCTCTGGATTTTGTATCAGCGATGGCCGTGGAATGTCGGGGAGGCTTCATGGGCCATGGACGAATCTTCCTTTCTGTGGATATAGCCTGATCCCAATTGTTTTTCGTCAATCAGTGGGATGAGAGGACTCCTTTCAGGTTTGTTACCTCAGGTGTACCACCCAGAGAGGAATTCCAAAGCAGAACCCTGGGGAAGAGTGAAGGGACAAAGCGAACTCTGGTTAAAAATTAGGGCCAGGGGCATGGCAGGCCACATATGCGGGCTCAGGGTCCAGCCACTGAGAGGCCTTACTTGAGGACTGGGCTCAGGCTGAGGGTCACAATGTGTGTTTTTGACCAATGTGGCCCGCGAGCATGGGCGGGGCCTCATGGGCCACATGGTTTCAACTACACTGAACGTTGGACAACATGGCAACCACATGCCATGGGGATGGAGTTCTGATTTCTGCATCATTTGCAACCCTCGTCAGGGGTTTGAGGTAAGTTATAGGATCTGAATCCTGAAAATCGAGGTTGAGGAGAGATGACGACCTAAGGCCATGGCGGGTCTGATGTGCTCAGAGTGCGGCCAGCTGTCGGGGTCGGGCCAGGAGGTGCAGGCTCAGGTTGTGTCTGCAAGGGCGTCAGTGCCCAGGTCAGCCTATATATTTGGGGTACAGCCAAGAGGCGTGCAGGTTGATCCTCATTTGGGGTTTCTGGGTAGCCCCAGAGGGCAATGTTTTTCTTCTGGAGGGCAGGCAGAGTGTTGCACTGTAGTTCTGGATTGCCAAACTGGAGGGCTTGTGGGCCCGTAGTCTGAGGACGGAAGTGTGAGAACAAAAGCTAGTCTGAGGTTTCTGGGTGAGGACATGGCAGGCACAATCTACAGACCTGACTCGAGATCTCGTGGATCTGAAGTCAGGGCAAGGATCAGACGATCGCTCAGGTTGGAGGTTCTGTCCCTGATGGACCCTTCATGAAGGGGGCGATCACGAGGCCATGGGGGTTTCCCAAGATGGGAGTTGTGAGAAGCTCCAAACTGCAAAGATTATTCTGCAGGACAATTGAGACCTGTTGGTTGGCTCCAGCCCAACGATTCCGAGCAGGGTTCTCAGGATGGATGGATGGGAAGCCCACCTCGCATTCCAATTGTCTCCTAGCAACAAGATATTTTAGATCTGCTGGATCTGGGGGGGCTACTGAGGAGTCTGAGTTGAAATGGACTCTCCTGTGGATGGGTCCTAATGTGTTTTTGTGTCTATGGAGACCTAGGAATGAAGCGGTGGCACTGGGGCCCTGAAGGGTTCTCCTAAAGAGAAGCTTTGACGAAGCTCCAATTTGCAAGTTTCCCATGTGTAGAGGAGATTTGTTCTGATGGGTGAGTCAAGAAACAGCCATATTCGGGTATTGAAATCCAGGCCTCTGAGGAGAGATGCCTGGAAACCAAAGCAATGGATCCGATTAGTGCCTAGGGGTCTGGTCGTTCCTTTTTCTCTCTCGGGACATCAGTCTACGTGTCGGAGTGCAGGTAGGTGCTCGATGGGCTCAGTTTGCCCCGGTTTGTCCTGGGAAGCCACCATTATTGAGATGGCCTCAGGGACTTTGGAGGTTCATCCTATTAGTAGGGCTGTGGCCATTGCAATGGGCACAAAGACATCCCTTGGAGAGGGCAAGTAGTCCTCAGGTTTGGCTCCAGGGGCCTGAGCCTGTAGGGTGTGTAGGCCAGGGCTGTTTAGACCATTGTCTGAAAACACAAACTCGGCTTCTGTTTCGGGTCATAGGTATGGCAGGACTGATCTACAGACCATGAGGAAAACTCTTCGGGATATGAAAAAAAGGGCGAGAGTGAGGCTCTTGCTCAAGGTTTTGTCTCTGGATATCGTGTCAACCATGATCATGAAATTTCCGGGTGACTTCATGGGAAATGGACGAGTCTTACTCTCTGGAGGTGTGGCCCTGTCCAAAGAGTTTGGGGTCATTCTGTGGGATGGAATAAGTCCGTTTTTTTGTGTTGTTGTTTTGTTTTGTTTTGTTTTTTATCCTCAGGTGTCCCACCAAATGAGGGATTCCAGAGTAGAGCCCTGGGGAGGCGCGCCTGGACAACCAGAAATCTGGTTAAATATTGGGGCCTCGGGACAGGTCAAGCCCATTATGACATCTAATGTTCCAGTCACTAAGAGGACTTTCTAGAGGGCAGGACTCATGCTGAGGGTCACAATGCATGTACATGCCCCCGTCGCACTCAAGAATGGGTGGGAACTCAGGGTGAATGCTGGTTTCTCCTACACTGAACATTGGACAACATGCCAACCACAAGGTTTCTTGCCATGGGTAAGGAGGAGTTCTGATTTCTGCATCACACTCACCCCTGGGCAGGGATTCGAGATAACGTCTCGGTTCTGAAGCCTGAAAACTGAGGTCGGGAAGAGGTGAGGACTTACGGCCATGGCGGGTCTGATGTGCTCAGTGGGCAGTCAGCTGTATGGGTGTTGGTCAGGAGGTCAGGGCTCAGGTTGTGTCAGAGAGTGTATCAGTGCCCAGGTTAGACTATATAATTTGGGTACAGTCGAGTGCCGTGTAGGTTTGTCCGCATTTAAGGTGCCTGGGCAGCTCATTAGGCAATATATTTTTTCTAGAGGGCAGGCAGAGTGCTGCATTGTGGGTCCAGAATTGACAAACTTGAGGGCTTCGGGGCCAGGAGTGTGAGGACGGAAGTGTGAGAACACAAGCTAGACTTGGGTTTCAGGGCGAGGGCCCGGCAGGTACCACCTTCACATCAGAACCAAGATGTCATGCATCTGAAGTCAGGGCGAGGGTCAGACGTTGGCTCAGGTTGGAGTTTCTGTGCATGACGGCCCGTTCATGAAGGGAGCGGAATCTCGAGGCCATGGAGGTTTTCCCACGTTGGGAGTGGTGGGATGCCACCTTCAAGGATTCCTTCTGCAGGACAATTGAGACCTGTTGGACAGCTCCAGGACATCCCATATGGAATGACTCCAGAGCAACGTTTGAGGATGGATGCCTGGGAAGCCAGCCTCGCATTCCAATTGTCTCTTAGCAACAAGGCAGTTTAGATCTGATGGCTAAACCGGGAGAAACCGGGCTGGCTGAGTTGAAATGGACTTTCCTGAGGATGGGTCCTAATGTGTGTTTCTGTCCATGAGGGCCTTGGAATGAGGCGGTGGCACCGGGCCCCTGAAGTATTCTCCTAAGCTTTTGAATAGCTCCCATGCACAAGTTTCCTTGTGGAGACGAGATTTATTCCGATGGGTGCCTCAGGAAAACCCCTCTGCTGGTATTGGAATCCAGGCTTTTGAGGAGACATGCCTGTAAACCAAAGCAATGGATCCCATATTGGCCTAGGGTCCTGTCTGGTTCAATCTTCTTCTCTGGGGACATCCATCTATGGAATGAGTGGAGGTAGATGCTCAGCTGGTGTCAGACCGCCCTTTTTAGTCCCGGGCGACCTACACTATTGGGATGGCCTCAGGGACTTTGGAGGGTTCTCCTAATTTGTACGATTTTGGACTATGGAATGGTCAGAATTCCCACGGATTGGGTAGGCACAGTCCTAATGTGTGGCTCCAGGGGCCCCAGCCTGGAGGGTGTGTGGCCCAGGACTTTGAGTACAGAAGTCTGAAAACACAAACTCAGCTTAGGTTTGGGGACATAGGTATGGCCCGCCCGAACTACAAACTATTTGAAGAACTCTTCAGGGTATAAAGAATGAGCAATTCTGAGGCACTTGCTCAGGCTTTCCTCTCTGGATTTTGTATCAGCGATGGCCGTGGAATGTCGGGGAGGCTTCATGGGCCATGGACGAATCTTCCTTTCTGTGGATATAGCCTGATCCCAATTGTTTTTCGTCAATCAGTGGGATGAGAGGACTCCTTTCAGGTTTGTTACCTCAGGTGTCCCACCCAGAGAGGAATTCCAAAGCAGAACCCTGGGGAAGAGTGAAGGGACAAAGCGAACTATGGTTAAAAATTAGGGCCAGGGGCATGGCAGGCCACATATGCGGGCTCAGGGTCCAGCCACTGAGAGGCCTTACTTGAGGACTGGGCTCAGGCTGAGGGTCACAATGTGTGTTTTTGACCAATGTGGCCCGCGAGCATGGGCGGGGCCTCATGGGCCACATGGTTTCAACTACACTGAACGTTGGACAACATGGCAACCACATGCCATGGGGATGGAGTTCTGATTTCTGCATCATTTGCAACCCTCGTCAGGGGTTTGAGAGTAAGTTATAGGATCTGAATCCTGAAAATCGAGGTTGAGGAGAGATGACGACCTAAGGCCATGGCGGGTCTGATGTGCTCAGAGTGCGGCCAGCTGTCGGGGTCGGGCCAGGAGGTGCAGGCTCAGGTTGTGTCTGCAAGGGCGTCAGTGCCCAGGTCAGCCTATATATTTGGGGTACAGCCAAGAGGCGTGCAGGTTGATCCTCATTTGGGGTTTCTGGGTAGCCCCAGAGGGCAATGTTTTTCTTCTGGAGGGCAGGCAGAGTGTTGCACTGTAGTTCTGGATTGCCAAACTGGAGGGCTTGTGGGCCCGTAGTCTGAGGACGGAAGTGTGAGAACAAAAGCTAGTCTGAGGTTTCTGGGTGAGGACATGGCAGGCACAATCTACAGACCTGACTCGAGAAGTCTCGTGGATCTGAAGTCAGGGCAAGGATCAGACGATCGCTCAGGTTGGAGGTTCTGTCCCTGATGGACCCTTCATGAAGGGGGCGATCACGAGGCCATGGGGGTTTCCCAAGATGGGAGTTGTGAGAAGCTCCAAACTGCAAAGATTATTCTGCAGGACAATTGAGACCTGTTGGTTGGCTCCAGCCCAACGATTCCGAGCAGGGTTCTCAGGATGGATGGATGGGAAGCCCACCTCGCATTCCAATTGTCTCCTAGCAACAAGATATTTTAGATCTGCTGGATCTGGGGGGGCTACTGAGGAGTCTGAGTTGAAATGGACTCTCCTGTGGATGGGTCCTAATGTGTTTTTTGTGTCTATGGAGACCTAGGAATGAAGCGGTGGCACTGGGGCCCTGAAGGGTTCTCCTAAAGAGAAGCTTTGACGAAGCTCCAATTTGCAAGTTTCCCATGTGTAGAGGAGATTTGTTCTGATGGGTGAGTCAAGAAACAGCCATATTCGGGTATTGAAATCCAGGCCTCTGAGGAGAGATGCCTGGAAACCAAAGCAATGGATCCGATTAGTGCCTAGGGGTCTGGTCGTTCCTTTTTTTTTCTCTCTCGGGACATCAGTCTACGTGTCGGAGTGTGCAGGTAGGTGCTCAGATGGGCTCAGTTTGCCCCGGTTTGTCCTGGGAAGCCACCATTATTGAGATGGCCTCAGGGACTTTGGAGGTTCATCCTATTAGTAGGGCTGTGGCCATTGCAATGGGCACAAAGACATCCCTTGGAGAGGGCAAGTAGTCCTCAGGTTTGGCTCCAGGGGCCTGAGCCTGTAGGGTGTGTAGGCCAGGGCTGTTTAGACCATTGTCTGAAAACACAAACTCGGCTTCTGTTTCGGGTCATAGGTATGGCAGGACTGATCTACAGACCATGAGGAAAACTCTTCGGGATATGAAAAAAAGGGCGAGAGTGAGGCTCTTGCTCAAGGTTTTGTCTCTGGATATCGTGTCAACCATGATCATGAAATTTCCGGGTGACTTCATGGGAAATGGACGAGTCTTACTCTCTGGAGGTGTGGCCCTGTCCAAAGAGTTTGGGGTCATTCTGTGGGATGGAATAAGTCCGTTTTTTTGTGTTGTTTTGTTTTTTTTTTTTTTATCCCCAGGTGTCCCACCAATTGAGGGATTCCAGAGGAGACCCCTGGGGTGGGGCACCAGGACAACCAAAAATCTGGTTAAATATTGGGGCCTCGGGACAGGTCAAGCCCATTATGACATCTAATGTTCCAGTCACTAAGAGGACTTTCTAGAGGGCAGGACTCACGCTGAGGGTCACAATGCATGTACATGCCCCCGTCGCACTCAAGAATGGGTGGGAACTCAGGGTGAATGCTGGTTTCTCCTACACTGAACATTGCACAACATGCCAACACAAGGATTCTTGCCATGGGTAAGGAGGAGTTCTGATTTCTGCATCACACTCACCCCTGGGCAGGGATTCGAGATAACGTCTCGGTACTGAAGCCTGAAAACTGAGGTCGGGAAGAGGTGAGGACTTACGGCCATGGCGGGTCTGATGAGCTCAGTGGGCAGTCAGCTGTATGGGTGTTGGTCAGGAGGTCAGGGCTCAGCTTGT
Organism: Mustela putorius furo; assembly: GCF_011764305.1. NCBI lineage: Eukaryota > Metazoa > Chordata > Mammalia > Carnivora > Mustelidae > Mustela > Mustela putorius. The sequence goes on along the minus strand of NW_025421307.1, from coordinate 59,567 downwards.
GTCAGAGAGTGTATCAGTGCCCAGGTTAGACTATATAATTTGGGTACAGTCGAGTGCCGTGTAGGTTTGTCCGCTTTTAAGGTGCCTGGGCAGCTCATTAGCCAATATATTTTTTCTAGAGGGCAGGCAGAGTGCTGCATTGTGGGTCCAGAATTGACAAACTTGAGGGCTTCGGGGCCAGGAGTGTGAGGACGGAAGTGTGAGAACACAAGCTAGAGTTGGGTTTCAGGGCGAGGGCCCGGCAGGTACCACCTTCACATCAGAACCAAGATGTCATGCATCTGAAGTCAGGGTGAGGGTCAGACGGTGGCTCAGGTTGGAGTTTCTGTGCATGACGGCCCCTTCATGAAGGGAGCGGAATCTCGAGGCCATGGAGGTTTTCCCACGTTGGGAGTGGTGGGATGCCACCTTCAAGGATTCCTTCTGCAGGACAATTGAGACCTGTTGGACAGCTCCAGGACATCCCATATGGAATGACTCCAGAGCAACGTTTGAGGATGAATGCCTGGGAAGCCAGCCTCGCATTCCAATTGTCTCTTAGGAACAAGGCAGTTTAGATCTGATGGCTCGGCTGGAGAAACCGGGCTGGCTGAGTTGAAATGGACTTTCCTGAGGATGGGTCCTAATGTGTGTTTGTGTCCATGAGGGCCTTGGAATGAGGCGGTGGCACCGGGCCCCTGAAGTATTCTCCTAAGCTTTTGAATAGCTCCCATGCACAAGTTTCCTTGTGGAGACGAGATTTATTCCGATGGGTGCCTCAGGAAAACCCCTCTGCTGGTATTGGAATCCAGGCTTTTGAGGAGACATGCCTGTAAACCAAAGCAATGGATCCCATATTGGCCTAGGGTCCTGTCTGGTTCAATCTTCTTCTCTGGGGACATCCATCTATGGAATGAGTGGAGGTAGATGCTCAGCTGGTGTCAGACCGCCCTTTTTTGTCCCGGGCGACCTACACTATTGGGATGGCCTCAGGGACTTTGGAGGGTTCTCCTAATTTGTACGATTTTGGACTATGGAATGGTCAGAATTCCCACGGATTGGGTAGGCACAGTCCTAATGTGTGGCTCCAGGGGCCCCAGCCTGGAGGGTGTGTGGCCCCAGGACTTTGAGGACAGAAGTCTGAAAACACAAACTCAGCTTAGGTTTGGGGACATAGGTATGGCCCGCCCGAACTACAAACTATTTGAAGAACTCTTCAGGGTATAAAGAATGAGCAATTCTGAGGCACTTGCTCAGGCTTTTCTCTCTGGATTTTGTATCAGCGATGGCCGTGGAATGTCGGGGAGGCTTCATGGGCCATGGACGAATCTTCCTTTCTGTGGATATAGCCTGATCCCAATTGTTTTTCGTCAATCAGTGGGATGAGAGGACTCCTTTCAGGTTTGTTACCTCAGGTGTCCCACCCAGAGAGGAATTCCAAAGCAGAACCCTGGGGAAGAGTGAAGGGACAAAGCGAACTCTGGTTAAACATTAGGGCCAGGGGCATGGCAGGCCACATATGCGGGCTCAGGGTCCAGCCACTGAGAGGCCTTAGTTGAGGACTCGCTCAGGCTGAGGGTCACAATGTGTGTTTTTGACCAATGTGGCCCGCGAGCATGGGCGGGGCCTCATGGGCCACATGGTTTCCACTACACTGAACGTTGGACAACATGGCAACCACAAGGTTTCTTGCCATGGGGATGGAGTTCTGATTTCTGCATCATTTTCAACACTCGTCAGGGGTTTGAGATAAGTTATAGGATCTGAATCCAGAAAATCGAGGTTGAGGAGAGATGACGACCTAAGGCCATGGCGGGTCTGATGTGCTCAGAGTGCGGCCAGCTGTCGGGGTGGGGCCAGGAGGTGCAGGCTCAGGTTGTGTCTGCAAGGGCGTCAGTGCCCAGGTCAGCCTATATATTTGGGGTACAGCCAAGTGGCGTGCAGGTTGATCCTCATTTGGGGTTTCTGGGAAGCCCCAGAGGGCAATGTTTTTCTTCTGGAGGGCAGGCAGAGTGTTGCACTGTAGTTCTGGATTGCCAAACTGGAGGGCTTGTGGGCCCGTAGTATGAGGACGGAAGTCTGAGAACACAAGCTAGTCTGAGGTTTCTGGGTGAGGACATGGCAGGCCCAATCTACAGACCTGACTCGAGATCTCGTGGATCTGAAGTCAGGGCAAGGATCAGACGATCGCTCAGGTTGGAGGTTCTGTCCCTGATGGACCCTTCATGAAGGGGGGGATCACGAGGCCATGGGGGTTTCCCAAGATGGGAATTGTGAGAAGCTCCAAACTGCAAAGATTATTCTGCAGGACAATTGAGACCTGTTGGTTGCCCCAGCCCAACGATTCCGAGAAGGGTTCTCAGGATGGATGGATGGGAAGCCCACCTCGCATTCCAATTGTCTCCTAGCAACAAGACATGTTAGATCTGCTGGATCTGGGGGAGCTACCGAGGAGTCTGAGTTGAAAAGGACTCTCCTGTGTATGGGTCCTAATGTGTTTTTGTGTCTATGGAGACCTAGGAATGAAGCGGTGGCACTGGGGCCCTGAAGGGTTCTCCTAAAGAGAAGCTTTGACGAAGCTCCAATTTGCAAGTTTCTCATGTGTAGAGGAGATTTGTTCTGATGGGTGAGTCAAGAAACAGCCATATTCGGGTATTGAAATCCAGGCCTCTGAGGAGAGATGCCTGGAAACCAAAGCAATGGATCCGATTAGTGCCTAGGGGTGTGGTCGTTCCTTTTTCTCTCTCGGGACATCAGTCTACGTGTCGGAGTGCACGTAGGTGCTCAGATGGACTCAGTTTGCCCCGGTTTGTCCTGGGAAGCCACCACTATTGAGATGGCCTCAGGGACTTTGGAGGTTCATCCTATGAGTAGGGTTGTGGCCATTGCAATGGGCACAAAGACATCCCTTGGAGAGGGCAAGTAGTCCTCAGGTTTGGCTCCAGGGGCCTGAGCCTGTAGGGTGTGTAGGCCAGGGCTGTTTAGACCATTGTCTGAAAACACAAACTCGGCTTCTGTTTCGGGTCATAGGTATGGCAGGACTGATCTACAGACCATGAGGAGAACTCTTCGGGATATGAAAAAAAGGGCGAGAGTGAGGCTCTTGCTCAAGGTTTTGTCTCTGGATATCGTGTCAACCATGATCATGAAATTTCCGGGTGACTTCATGGGGAAATGGACGAGTCTTACTCTCTGGAGGTGTGGCCCTGTCCAAAGAGTTTGGGGTCATTCTGTGGGATGGAATAAGTCCGTTTTTTTTGTGTTGTTGCTTTGTTTTGTTTTGTTTTTTATCCTCAGGTGTCCCACCAAATGAGGGATTCCAGAGTAGAGCCCTGGGGAGGGGCGCCTGGACAACCAGAAATCTGGTTAAATATTGGGGCCTCGGGACAGGTCAAGCCCATTATGACATCTAATGTTCCAGTCACTAAGAGGACTTACTAGAGGGCAGGACTCACGCTGAGGGTCACAATGCATGTTTATGCCCCCGTCGCACTCAAGAATAGGTGGGAACTCAGGGTGAATGGTGGTTTCTCCTACACTGAACATTGGACAACATGCCAACCACAAGGTTTCTTGCCATGGGTCAGGAGGAGTTCTGATTTCTACATCACACTCACCCCTGGGCAGGGATTCGAGATAACGACTCGGTACTGAAGCCTGAAAACTGAGGTCGGGAAGAGGTGAGGACTCACGGCCATGGCGGTTCTGATGTGCTCAGTGGGCAGTCAGCTGTATGGGTGTTGGTCAGGAGGTCAGGGCTCAGCTTGTGTCAGAGAGTGTATCATTGCCCAGGTTAGACTATATAATTTGGGTACAGTCGAGTGCCGTGTAGGTTTGTCCCCATTTAAGGTGCCTGGGCAGCTCAATAGGCAATATATTTTTTCTAGAGGGCAGGCAGAGTGCTGCATTGTGGGTCCAGAATTGACAAACTTGAGGGCTTCGGTGCCAAGAGTGTGAGGACAGAAGTGTGAGAACACAAGCTAGACTTGGGTTTCAGGGCGAGGGCCCGGCAGGTACCACCTTCACATCAGAACCAAGAGGTCATGCATCTGAAGTCAGGGCGAGGGTCAGACGTTGGCTCAGGTTGAGGTTTCTGTGCATGACGGCCCCTTCATGAAGGGAGCGGAATCTCGAGGCCATGGAGGTTTTCCCACGTTGGGAGTGGTGGGATGCCACCTTCAAGGATTCCTTCTGCAGGACAATTGAGACCTGTTGGACAGCTCCAGGACATCCCATATGGAATGACTCCAGAACAACGTTTGAGGATGGATGCCTGGGAAGCCAGCCTCGCATTCCAATTGTCTCTTAGCAACAAGGCAGTTTAGATCTGATGGCTCGGCTGGAGAAACCGGGCTGGCTGAGTTGAAATGGACTTTCCTGAGGATGGGTCCTAATGTGTGTTTGTGTCCATGAGGGCCTTGGAATGAGGCGGTGGCACCGGGCCCCTGAAGTATTCTCCTAAGCTTTTGAATAGCTCCCATGCACAAGTTTCCTTGTGGAGACGAGATTTATTCCGATGGGTGCCTCAGGAAAACCCCTCTGCTGGTATTGGAATCCAGGCTTTTGAGGAGACATGCCTGTAAACCAAAGCAATGGATCCCATATTGGCCTAGGGTCCTGTCTGGTTCAATCTTCTTCTCTGGGGACATCCATCTATGGAATGAGTGGAGGTAGATGCTCAGCTGGTGTCAGACCGCCCTTTTTTGTCCCGGGCGACCTACACTATTGGGATGGCCTCAGGGACTTTGGAGGGTTCTCCTAATTTGTACGATTTTGGACAATGGAATGGTCAGAATTCCCACGGATTGGGTAGGCACAGTCCTAATGTGTGGCTCCAGGGGCCCCAGCCTGGAGGGTGTGTGGCCCAGGACTTTGAGGACAGAAGTCTGAAAACACAAACTCAGCTTAGGTTTGGGGACATAGGTATGGCCCGCCCGATCTACAAACTATTTGAAGAACTCTTCAGGGTATAAAGAATGAGCAATTCTGAGGCGCTTGCTCAGGCTTTTCTCTCTGGATTTTGTATCAGCGATGGCCGTGGAATGTCGGGGAGGCTTCATGGGCCATGGACGAATCTTCCTTTCTGTGGATATAGCCTGATCCCAATTGTTTTTCGTCAATCTGTGGGATGAGAGGACTCCTTTCAGGTTTGTTACCTCAGGTGTCCCACCCAGAGAGGAATTCCAAAGCAGAACCCTGGGGAAGAGTGAAGGGACAAAGCGAACTATGGTTAAAAATTAGGGCCAGGGGCATGGCAGGCCACATATGCGGGCTCAGGGTCCAGCCACTGAGAGGCCTTACTTGAGGACTGGGCTCAGGCTGAGGGTCACAATGTGTGTTTTTGACCAATGTGGCCCGCGAGCATGGGCGGGGCCTCATGGGCCACATGGTTTCAACTACACTGAACGTTGGACAACATGGCAACCACAAGGTTTCTTGCCATGGGGATGGAGTTCTGATTTCTGCATCATTTTCAACCCTCGTCAGGGGTTTGAGATAAGTTATAGGATCTGAATCCTGAAAATCGAGGTTGAGGAGAGATGACGACCTAAGGCCATGGCGGGTCCGATGTGCTCAGAGTGCGGCCAGCTGTCGGGGTGGGGCCAGGAGGTCCAGGCTCAGGTTGTGTCCGCAAGGGCGTCAGTGCCCAGGTCAGCCTATATATTTGGGGTACAGCCAAGTGGCGTGCAGGTTGATCCTCATTTGGGGTTTCTGGGTAGCCCCAGAGGGCAATGTTTTTCTTCTGGAGGGCAGGCAGAGTGTTGCACTGTAGTTCTGGATTGCCAAACTGGAGGGCTTGGGGGCCCGTAGTCTGAGGACGGAAGTGTGAGAACAAAAGCTAGTCTGAGGTTTCTGGGTGAGGACATGGCAGGCACAATCTACAGACCTGACTCGAGATCTCGTGGATCTGAAGTCAGGGCAAGGATCAGACGATCGCTCAGGTTGGAGGTTCTGTCCCTGATGGACCCTTCATGAAGGGGGCGATCACGAGGCCATGGGGGTTTCCCAAGATGGGAGTTGTGAGAAGCTCCAAACTGCAAAGATTCTTCTGCAGGACAATTGAGTCCTGTTGGTTGGCTCCAGGCCGACGATTCCGAGCACGGTTCTAAGGATGGATGGATGGGAAGCCCACCTCGCATTCCAATTGTCTCCTAGCAACAAGACATGTTAGATCTGCTGGATCTGGGGGAGATACCGAGGAGGCTGAGTTGAAATGGACTCTCCTGTGGATGGGTCCTAATGTGTTTTTGTGTCTATGAAGACCTTGGAATGAAGCGGTGGCACTGGGGCCCTGAAGGGTTCTCCTAAAGAGAAGCTTTGACCAAGCTCCAATGTGCCAGTGTCCCATGTGTAGAGGAGATTTGTTCTGATGGGTGAGTCAAGAAACAGCCATATTTGGGTATTGAAATCCAGGCCTCTGAGGAGAGATGCCTGGAAACCAAAGCAATGGATCTGATTAGTGCCTTGGGTTCTGTTAGTTCCTTTTTCTCTCTGGGGACATCAGTCTATGGGTCTGAGTGCACGTAGGTGCTCAGATGGGCTCAGATTGCCCCTGTTTTTCCTGGGAAGCCACCACTATTGAGATGGCTCAGGGACTTTGGAGGTTCATCCTATTAGTAGGTTTATGGCCATTGCAATGGGCACACAGAAATCCCTTGTAGAGGGCAAGTACAGTCCTCAGGTTTGGCTCCAGGGGCCTGAGCCTGTAGGGTGTGTAAGCCAGGGCTGTTTAGACCGTTGTCTGAAAACATAAACTCGGCTTCTGTTTCGGGTCATAGGTATGGCAGGACTGATCTACAGACCATGAGGAGAACTCTTCGGGATATGAAAAAAGGGTGAGTGTGAGGCTCTTGCTCAAATTTTTGTCTCTGGATATCGTGTCACCCAAGTGCATGAAATTTCAGGGTGACTTCATGGGAAATGGACGAGTCTTACTCTCTGGAGGTTGGCCCATTCCAAAGAGTTTGGGGTCATTCTGTGGGATGGAATAAGTCCGTTTTTTTGCTTTTGTTGTTTTGTTTTGTTTTGTTTTTTAACCTCAGGTGTCCCACCAAATGAGGGATTCCAGAGTAGAGCCCTGTGATGGGGGACTGGTCAACAAGAAATCTGGTTTAATATTGGGGCCTAGGGACATGTGAAGCCCATTATGACATCTAATGGTCCAGTCACTAAGAGGACTTACTAGAGGGCAGGACTCATGCAGAGGGTCACAATGCAAGTTTATGCCCTCCTCACACTCAAGAATGGGCGGGACCTCAGGGTGAATGCTGGTTTCTCCTACACTGAACATTGGACAACATGCCAACCACAAGGTTTCTTGCCATGGGTGAGGAGGAGTTCTGATTTCTGCATCATACTCACCCCTGGGCAGGGATTGGAGATAAGGTCTTGGTTCTGAAGCCTGAAAACTGAGGTAGGGAAGAGATGATGACCTAAGGCCATGGCGTTTCTGATGTTCTCAGTGTGCGGTCAGCTCTCTGGGTGTTGGTCAGGAGGTCCGGGCTCAGGTTGTGTCAGAAAGTGCATTAGTGCCCAGGTTAGACTATATAATTTGGGTACATTCGAGTGCCGTGTAGGTTGAACCTCATTTAAGCTGCCTGGGCAGCTCATTAGGCAATATTTTTTTTTTTTTTTCTAGAGGGCAGGCAGTGTGCTGCATTGTGGGTCCGGAATTGCCAAACTTAGTGCTTCGGGGCCAGGCTTGTGAGGACGGAAGTCTGAGAACACAAGCTAGACTTGGGTTTCAGGGCGAGGGTACAGCAGGTACCCCCTACACATCGGAACCAAGATCTCATGCATCTGACGTCAGGGCGAGGATGAGACGTTGGCTCAGGTTGGAGTTTCTGTGCATGACGGCCCCTTCATGAAGGGAGCGGAATCTCGAGACCATGGAGGTTTTCCCACGTTGGGAGTTTTGGGATGCCCCCTTCAAGGATTCCTTCTGCGGGACAATTGAGACCTGTTGGACAGGTCCAGGACATCCAATATGGAATGACTCCAGGCACCGTTCCAGGATGGATGCCTGGGACGAGCGCCTCGCATCCAATTGTCTCCTAGCAACACGGCAGTTTAGATCTGATGGCTCTGTGTGAGCAACCTGGTTGGCTGAGTTGAAATGGACTTTCCTGAGGATGGGTCCAAATGTTTTTGTATCCATGAGGGCCTTGGAATGAGGCGGTGGCACCGGGACCCTGAAGTATTCACTTAAGCTTTTGACATAGGGTCCATGCACAAGTTTCCTTGTGGAGACTAGATTTGTTCTGATGGGTGCCTCAGGAAAACCTCTATGCTGGTATAGAATCCAGGCTTTTGAGGAGACATGCCTTTAAACCAAAGCAATGGATCCGATTATGGCCTAGGGTCCTGTCTGGTTCAATCTTCTTCTCTGGGGATATCCATCTATGAAATGAGTGAAGATAGATGCTCAGCTTGTGTCAGACCGCCCTTGTATGTGCCGGGCGACCTACACTATTGGGATGGCATCAGGGACTTTGGAGGGTTCTCCTAATTTGTACGGTTTGATTCAATGGAATGGGCACAATTCCCATGGATTGGGTAGGCGCAGTCCTAACGTGTGACTCCAGGGGCCCAGTCTGGAGTGTGTGTTGCCCAGGACACTGAGGACTGAAGTCTAAAAACACAAACTCACCTTAGGTTTGTGGATGTAGGTATGGCGGACCCGATCGATAAACCATGAGAAGAACTCTTCAGGATATGAAGAAACAGCGAGTCTGAGGCGCTTGCTCATTGTTATGTCTATGGATTTTGTATCAGCGTTGGCCGTGGAATGTCGGGGAGGCCTCATGCGCCATGGACGAATCTTCCTCTCTGTGGTTTTGGCCCGATCCCAATAGTTTTTCATCAATCTTTGGGATGGGAGGACTCCTTTCAGGTTTGTTACCCCAGGTGTCCCACCAAAAGAGGACTTCCAAAGCAGAGCCCTAGGGAAAAGTGAAGGGACAAAAGAAATATGGTTAAAAATAGGGGCCAGGGGCATGGCAGGCCACATATGCGGGCTCTGGGTCCAACCACTGAGAGGCCTTACTTGAGGACTGGGCTCAGGCTGAGGGTCACAATGTGTGTTTGTGACCAATGAGGCCAGCGAGCATGGGCGGAGCCCTCATGGGCCACACTGCTTTCAACTACACTGAACTTTGGACAACATGGCAACCACAAGGTTTCTAGCCATGGGGATGGAGTTCTGATTTCTGCATCATTTTCAACCGTGGGCTGTGGTTCGAGATAAGTTATAGTTTCTGAAGCCACAAAATCGAGGTTGAGAAGAGATGACGACCTAAGGCCATGGCGGGTCCGATGTGCTCAGAGTGCGGCCAGCTGTCGGGGTGGGGCCAGGAGGTCCAGGCTCAGGTTGTGTCTGCAAGGGCGTCAGTGCCCAGGTCAGCCTATATATTTGGGGTACAGCCAAGTGGCGTGCAGGTTGATCCTCATTTGGGTTTCTGGGTAGCCCCAGAGGGCAATGTTTTTCTTCTGGAGGGCAGGCAGAGTGTTGCATTGTAGTTCTGGATTGCCAAACTGGAGGGCTTGTGGGCCCGTAGTCTGAGGACGGAAGTCTGATGACACAAGCTAGGCTTAGGTTTCTGGGTGAGGACATGGCAGGCACAATCTACAGACCTGACTCGAGATCTCGTGGATCTGAAGTCAGGGCAAGGATCAGACGATCGCTCAGGTTGGAGGTTCTGTCCCTGATGGACCCTTCATGAAGGGGGGGATCACGAGGCCATGGGGGTTTTCCCATGATGGGAGTTGTGAGAAGCACCAAACTGCAAAGATTCTTCTGCAGGATAATTGAGACCTTTGGTTGGCTCCAGGCCAATGATCCGAGCAGGGTTCTAAGGATGGATGGCTGCGTAGCCCACCTCGCATTCCAATTGTCTCCTAGCAACAAGATATGTTAGATCTGCTGGAATAAGGGGGAGCAACCGAGGAGGCTGAGTTAAAATGGACTCTCCTGTGAATGGGTCCTAATGTGTTTTTGTGTCTAAGGAGACCTTGGAATGAAGCGGAGGCACTGGGGCCCTGACGGGTTCTCCTAAACAGAAGCTTTGACAAAGCACCAACGTGCAAGTTTCCCATGTGTAGAGGAGATTGGCTCTGATGGGTGAGTCAAGAAACAGCCATATTCTGTATTGAAATCCAGGCCTCTGAGGAGTGATGCCTGGAAAACAAAGCAATGATCCGATTAGTGCCTAGGGGTCTGTTCGTTCCTTTTTCCCTCTGGGGACACCAGACTACGGGTGAGTGCAGGTAGGCGCTCAAATGGGCTCAGATTGCCCCTGTTTGTCCTGGGAAGCCACCACTATTGAGATAGCCTCAGGGACTTTGGAGGTTTATCCTATTAGTAGGGTTGTGGCCATTGGAATGGGCACACAGAAATCCCTGGGAGAGGGCAAGTACAGTCCTCAGGTTAGGCTCCAGGGGCCTGAGCCTGTACGATGTGTAGGCCAGGGCTGTTTGGACCGTTGTCTGAAAACACAAACTCGGCTTATGTTTCGGGTCATAGGTATGGCAGGACTGATCTACAGACCATGAGGAGAACTCTTCGGGATATGAAAAAAGGGTGAGTGTGAGGCTCTTGCTCAAGTTTTTGTCTCTGGATATCGTGTCACCCAAGTTCATGAAATTTCAGGGTGACTTCATGGGAAATGGACGAGTCTTACTCTCTGGAGGTTGGCCCATTCCAAAGAGTTTGGGGCCATTCTGTGGGATGGAATAAGTCCGTTTTTTTTTGCTTTTGTTGTTTTGTTTTGTTTTGTTTTGTTTTTTAACCTCAGGTGTCCCACCAAATGAGGGATTCCAGAGTAGAGCCCTGTGGTGGGGGACAGGTCAACAAGAAATCTGGTTTAATATTGGGGCCTAGGGACATGTGAAGCCCATTATGACATCTAATGGTCCAGTCACTAAGAGGACTTACTAGAGGGCAGTACTCATGCTGATGGTCATAATGCATGTTTTTGCCCTCGTCACATTCAAGAATGGGCGAGACCTCAGGGTGAATGCTGGTTTCTCCTACACTGAACGTTGGACAACATGCCAACCACAAGGTTTCTTGCCATAGGTAGGAGGAGTTCTGATTTCTGCATCACACTCACCCTTGGGCAGGGATTGGAGATAGGTCTAGTTTCTGAAGCCTGAAAACTGAGGTCGGGAAGAGATGATGACCTAAGGCCATGGCGGGTCTGATGTGCTCAGTGTGCGGTCAGCTGTCTGGGTGTTGGTCAGTAGGTCCGGGCTCAGGTTGTGTCAGAAAGTGCATTAGTGCCCAGGTTAGACTATATAATTTTGGTACATTCGAGTGCCGTGTAGGTTGATCCTCATTTAACCTGCCTGGGCAGTTCATTAGGCAATATATTTTATTTTCTAGAGGGCAGGCAGAGTGCTGCATTGTGGGTCCGGAATTGCCAAATTTGAGGGCTTCGGGGCCAGGAGTGTGAGGACGGAAGTCTGAGAACACAAGCTAGATTTGGGTTTCAGGGCGAGGGTACGGCAGGTACCCCCTACACATCGGAACCAAGATCTCATGCATCTGAAGTCAGGGCGAGGATCAGACGTTGGCTCAGGTTGGAGTTTCTGTGCATGACGGCCCCTTCATGAGGGGAGCGGAATCTCGAGGTCTTGGAGGTATTCCCACGTTGGGAGTTGTGGGATAGCCACTTCAAGGATTCCTTCTGCTGGACAATGGAGACCTGTTGGAGAGGTCCAGGACATCCCATATGGAATGACTCCAGGGCACCGTTCGAGGATGGATGCCTGGGACGCGCGCCTCGCATTCCAATTGTCTCCTAGCAACAAGGCAGTTTAGATCTGATGGCTCTGCGGGAGAAACCTGGGTGGCTGAGTTGAAATGGACTTTCCTGAGGATGGGTCCTAATGTGTGTTTGTGTCCATGAGGGCCTTGGAATGAGGCGGTGGCACCGGGACCCTGAAGTATTCTCCTAAGCTTTTGACATAGCTCCCATGCACAAGTTTCCTTGTGGAGACGAGATTTGTTCTGATGGGTGCTTCAGGAAAACCCCTATGCTAGTATTGGAATCCAGGCTTTTGAGGAGACATGCCTGTAAACCAAAGCAATGGATCCGATTATGGCCTAGGGTCCTGTCTGGTTCAATCTTCTTCTCTGGGGACATCCATCTATGGAATGAGTGGAGGTAGTTGCTCAGCTGGTGTCAGACCGCCCTTGTTTGTGCCGGGCGACCTACACTATTGGGATGGCCTCAGGGACTTTGGAGGGTTCTCCTAATTTGTACGGTTTGGGACAATGGAATGGGCAGAATTCCCATGGATTGGGTAGGCGCAGTCCTAATGTGTGACTCCAGGGGACCCAGCCTGGAGGGTGTGTGGCCCAGGACTTTGAGGACAGAAGTCTAAAAACACAAACTCAGCTTAGGTTTGGGGATGTAGGTATGGCAGACCCGATCGACAAACCATGAGAAGAACTCTTCAGGATATGAAGAAACAGCGAGTCTGAGGCGCTTGCTCAGGCTTTTGTCTCTGGATTTTGTATCAGCGATGGCCGTGGAATGTCGGGGAGACCTCATGGGCCATGGACGAATCTTCCTGTCTGTGGATTTGGCCCGATCCCAATTGTTTTTCGTCAATCTGTGGGATGGGAGGACTCCTTTCAGGTTTGTTACCTCAGGTGTCCCACCAAAAGAGGAATTCCAAAGCAGAGCCCTAGGGAAGAGTGAAGGGACAAAGCGAACTATGGTTAAAAATTGGGGCCAGGGGCATGGCAGGCCCCATATGCGGGCTCAGGGTCCAGCCACTGAGAGGCCTTACTTGAGGACTGGGCTCAGGCTGAGGGTCACAATGTGTGTTTGTGACCAATGTGGCCCGCGAGCATGGGCGGGGCCTCATGGGCCACACTGGTTTCAACTACACTGAACGTTGGACAACATGGCAACCACAAGGTTTCTTGCCATGGGGATGGAGTTCTGATTTCTGCATCATTTTCAACCCTGGGCAGTGGTTTGAGATAAGTTATAGGTTCTGAAGCCTGAAAATCGAGGTTGAGAAGAGATGACGACCTAAGGCCATGGCGGGTCCGATGTGCTCAGAGTGCGGCCAGCTGTCTGGGTGGGGCCAGGAGGTCCAGGCTCAGGTTGTGTCTGCAAGGGCATCAGTGCCCAGGTCAGCCTATATATTTGGGGTACAGCCAAGTGGCGTGCAGGTTGATCCTCATTTGGGGTTTCTGGGTAGCCCCAGAGGGCAATGTTTTTCTTCTGGAGGGCAGGCAGAGTGTTGCATTGTAGTTCTGGATTGCCAAACTGGAGGGCTTGTGGGCCCGTAGTCTGAGGACGGAAGTCTGAGAACACAAGCTAGGCTTAGGTTTCTGGGTGAGGACATGGCAGGCACAATCTACAGACCTGACTCGAGATCTCGTGGATCTGAAGTCAGGGCGAGGATCAGACGATCGCTCAGGTTGGAGGTTCTGTCCCTGATGGACCCTTCATGAAGGGGGGGGGATCACGAGGCCATGGGGGTTTCCCAAGATGGGAGTTGTGAGAAGCTCCAAACTGCAAAGATTCTTCTGCAGGACAATTGAGACCTGTTGGTTGGCTCCAGGCCAACGATTCCGAGCAGGGTTCTAAGGATGGATGGATGGGAAGCCCACCTCGCATTCCAATTGTCTCCTAGCAACAAGACATGTTAGATCTGCTGGATCTGGGGGAGCAACCGAGGAGGCTGAGTTGAAATGGACTCTCCTGTGGATGGGTCCTAATGTGTTTTTGTGTCTATGAAGACCTTGGAATGAAGCGGTGGCACTGGGGCCCTGAAGGGTTCTCCTAAAGAGAAGCTTTGACCAAGCTCCAATGTGCAAGTTTCCCATGTGTAGAGGAGATTGGTTCTGATGGGTGAGTCAAGAAACAGCCATATTCTGGTATTGAAATCCAGGCCTCTGAGGAGAGATGCCTGGAAACCAAAGCAATGGATCCGATTAGTGCCTAGGGGTCTGTTCGTTCCTTTTTCCCTCTGGGGACATCAGTCTACGGGTCTGAGTGCAGGTAGGTGCTCAGATGGGCTCAGATTGCCCCTGTTTGTCCTGGGAAGCCACCACTATTGAGATGGCCTCAGGGACTTTGGAGGTTTATCCTATTAGTAGGGTTGTGGCCATTGGAATGGGCACACAGAAATCCCTTGGAGAGGGCAAGTACAGTCCTCAGGTTTGGCTCCAGGGGCCTAAGCCTATAGGGTGTGTAGGCCAGGGCTATTTAGACCGTTGTCTGAAAACATAGACTCGGCTTCTGTTTCGGGTCAAAGGTATGGCAGGACTGATCTACAGACCATGAGGAGAACTCTTCGGGATATGAAAAAATGGCGAGTGTGAGGCTCTTGCACAAGTTTTTGTCTCTGGATATCGTGTCACCCAAGTTCATGAAATTTCCGGGTGACTTCATGGGAAATGGACGAGTCTTACTCTCTGGAGGTTTGGCCCCGTCCAAAGAGTTTGGGGTCATTCTGTGGGATGGAATAAGTCCTTTTTGGTGTTGTTGTTTTTTGTTTTGTTTTGTTTTGTTTTCAGGTGTCCCACCAAATGAGGGATTCCAGAGAAGAGCCCGGGGGAGGGGCGACTGGACAACCAGAAATCTGGTTAAAAATTGGGGCCTAGGGACATGTCAAGCCCATTATGACATCTAATGGTCCAGTCACTAAGAGGACTTACTAGAGGACAGGACTCACGCTGAGGGTCACAATGCATGTTTATGCCCTCGTCACACTCAAGAATGGGCGGGGACTCAGGGTGAATGCTGGTTTCTCCTACACTGAACGTTGGACAACATGCCAACCACAAGGTTTCTTGCCATGGGTAAGGAGGAGTTCTGATTTCTGCATCACACTCACCCCTGGGCAGGGATTGGAGATAAGGTCTAGGTTCTGAAGCCTGAAAACTGAGGTAGGGAAGAGATGATGACCTAAGGCCATGGCGGGTCTGATGTGCTCAGTGTGCGGTCAGCTGTCTGGGTGTTGGTCAGGAGGTCCGGGCTCAGGTTGTGTCAGAAAGTGCATTAGTGCCCAGGTTAGACTATATAATTTGGGTACATTCGAGTGCCGTGTAGGTTGATCCTCATTTAAGCTGCCTGGGCAGCTCATTAGGCAATATTTTTTTTTTTCTAGAGGGCAGGCAGAGTGCTGCATTGTGGGTCCGGAATTGCCAAACTTGAGGGCTTCGGGGCCAGGAGTGTGAGGACGGAAGTCTGAGAACACAAGCTAGATTTGGGTTTCAGGGCGAGGGCACGGCAGGTACCCCCTTCACATCAGAACCAAGATGTCATGCATCTGAAGTCAGGGCGAGGATCAGACGTTGGCTCAGGTTGGAGTTTCTGTGCATGACGGCCCCTTCATGAAGGGAGCGGAATCTCGAGGCCATGGAGGTTTTCCCACGTTGGGAGTTGTGGGATGCCCCCTTCAAGGATTCCTTCTGCGGGACAATTGAGACCTGTTGGACAGGTCCAGGACATCCCATATGGAATGACTCCAGGGCACCGTTCGAGGATGGATGCCTGGGACGCGCGCCTCGCATTCCAATTGTCTCCTAGCAACAAGGCAGTTTAGATCTGATGGCTCTGCGGGAGAAACCTGGGTGGCTGAGTTGAAATGGACTTTCCTGAGGATGGGTCCTAATGTGTGTTTGTGTCCATGAGGGCCTTGGAATGAGGCGGTGGCACCGGGACCCTGAAGTATTCTCCTAAGCTTTTGACATAGCTCCCATGCACAAGTTTCCTTGTGGAGACGAGATTTGTTCTGATGGGTGCTTCAGGAAAACCCCTATGCTAGTATTGGAATCCAGGCTTTTGAGGAGACATGCCTGTAAACCAAAGCAATGGATCCGATTATGGCCTAGGGTCCTGTCTGGTTCAATCTTCTTCTCTGGGGACATCCATCTATGGAATGAGTGGAGGTAGTTGCTCAGCTGGTGTCAGACCGCCCTTGTTTGTGCCGGGCGACCTACACTATTGGGATGGCCTCAGGGACTTTGGAGGGTTCTCCTAATTTGTACGGTTTGGGACAATGGAATGGGCAGAATTCCCATGGATTGGGTAGGCGCAGTCCTAATGTGTGACTCCAGGGGACCCAGCCTGGAGGGTGTGTGGCCCAGGACTTTGAGGACAGAAGTCTAAAAACACAAACTCAGCTTAGGTTTGGGGATGTAGGTATGGCAGACCCGATCGAAACACCATGAGAAGAACTCTTCAGGATATGAAGAAACAGCGAGTCTGAGGCGCTTGCTCAGGCTTTTGTCTCTGGATTTTGTATCAGCGATGGCCGTGGAATGTCGGGGAGGCCTCATGGGCCATGGACGAATCTTCCTCTCTGTGGATTTGGCCCGATCCCAATTGTTTTTCGTCAATCTGTGGGATGGGAGGACTCCTTTCAGGTTTGTTACCTCAGGTGTCCCACCAAAAGAGGAATTCCAAAGCAGAGCCCTAGGGAAGAGTGAAGGGACAAAGCGAAATATGGTTAAAAATAGGGGCCAGGGGCATGGCAGGCCCCATATGCGGGCTCAGGGTCCAGCCACTCAGAGGCCTTACTTGAGGACTGGTCTCAGGCTGAGGGTCACAATGTTTGTTTGTGACCAATGTGGCCCGCGAGCATGGGCGAAGCCCTCATGGGCCACACTGGTTTCAACTACACTGAACGTTGGACAACATGGCAACCACAAGGTTTCTTGCCATGGGGATGGAGTTCTGATTTCTGCATCATTTTCCACGGTGGGCAGTGGTTTGAGATAAGTTATAGTTTCTGAAGCCTGAAAATCGAGGTTGAGAAGAGATGACGACCTAAGGCCATGGCGGGTCCGATGTGCTCAGAGTGCGGCCAGCTGTCGGGGTGGGGGGGTCAGGAGGTCCAGGCTCAGGTTGTGTCTGCAAGGGCATCAGTGCCCAGGTCAGCCTATATATTTGGGGGTACAGCCAAGTGGCGTGCAGGTTGATCCTCATTTGGGGTTTCTGGGTAGCCCCAGAGGGCAATGTTTTTTTTCTCTGGAGGGCAGGCAGAGTGTTGCATTGTAGTTCTGGATTGCCAAACTGGAGGGCTTGTGGGCCCGTAGTCTGAGGACGGAAGTCTGAGAACACAAGCTAGGCTTAGGTTTCTGGGTGAGGACATGGCAGGCACAATCTACAGACCTGACTCGAGATCTCGTGGATCTGAAGTCAGGGCGAGGATCAGACGATCGCTCAGGTTGGAGGTTCTGTCCCTGATGGACCCTTCATGAAGGGGGGGGGTCACGAGGCCATGGGGGTATCCCACGATGGGAGTTGTGAGAATGTCCAAACTGCAAAGATTCTTCTGTAGGACAATTGAGACCTGTTGGTTGGCTCCAGGCCAACGATTCCGAGCAGGGTTCTAAGGATGGATGCCTAGGTAGCCCACCTCGCATTCCAATTGTCTCCTAGCAACAAGACATGTTATATCTGCTGGATCTGGGGGAGCAACCGAGGAGGCTGGGTTGAAATGGACTCTCCTGTGGATGGGTCCTAATGTGTTTTTGTGTCTATGGAGACCTTGGAATGAAGCAGTGGCACTGGGGCCCTGAAGGGTTCTCCTAAAGAGAAGCTTTGACCAAGCTCCAATGTGCAAGTTTCCCAAGTGTAGAGGAGATTTGTTCTGATGGGTAACTCAAGAAACTGCCATTTTCTGGTATTTAAATCCAGGCCTCTGAGGAGAGATGCCTGGAAACCAAAGCAATGGATCTGATTAGTGCCTAGGGGTCTGTTCGTTCCTTTTTCCCTCTGGGGACATCAGTCTACGGGTCTGAGTGCAGGTAGGTGTTCAGATGGGCTCAGATTGCCCCTGTTTGTCCTGGGAAGCCACCAGCTTTGAGATGGCCTCAGGG
The DNA here is from genome assembly GCF_011764305.1 of Mustela putorius furo. NCBI lineage: Eukaryota > Metazoa > Chordata > Mammalia > Carnivora > Mustelidae > Mustela > Mustela putorius. The sequence goes on along the minus strand of NW_025421307.1, from coordinate 41,734 downwards.
ACTTTGGAGGTTTATCCTATTAGTTGGGTTGTGGCCATTCGAATGGGCACATACAATTCCCTTGGAGAGGGCAAGCACAGTCGTCAGGTTTGGCTCCAGGGGCCTGAGCCTGTAGGGTGTGTAGGCCAGGGCTATTTGGACCGTTGTCTGAAAAGACAAACTCGGCTTATGTTTCGGGTCGTAGGTATGGCAGGACTGATCTACAGACCATGAGGAGACCTCTTCGGGATATGAAAAAAGGGCGAGTGTGAGGCTCTTGCTCAAGTTTTTGTCTCTGGATATCGTGTCACCCAGTTCATGAAATTTCCGGGTGACTTCATGAGAAATGGACGAGTCTTAGTCTCTGGAGGTGTGGCCCCGTCCAAAGAGTTTGGGGTCATTCTGTGGGATGGAAAAAGTCTGTGTTTTTTTGTTGTTGTTTTGTTTTGTTTTGTTTTGTTTTGTTTTTTCACCTCAGGTGTCCCACCAAATGTGGGACTCCAGAGTAGAGCCCTGGGGAGGGGGGACTGGACAACCAGAAATCTGGTTAAATATTGGGGCCTAGGGACATGTCAAGCCCATTATGACATCTAATGGTCCAGTCACTAAGAGGACTTACTAGAGGACAGGACTCACGCTGAGGGTCACAATGCATGTTTATGCCCTCGTCGCACTCAAGAATGGGCGGGGACTCAGGGTGAATGCTGGTTTCTCCTACACTGAACGTTGGACAACATGCCAACCACAAGGTTTCTTGCCATAGGTAAGGAGGAGTTCTGATTTCTGCATCACACTCACCCCTGGGCAGGGATTGGAGATAAGGTCTAGGTTCTGAAGCCTGAAAACTGAGGTCGGGAAGAGATGATGACCTAAGGCCATGGCGGGTCTGATGTGCTCAGTGTGCGGTCAGCTATCTGGGTGTTGGTCAGGAGGTCCGGGCTCAGGTTGTGTCAGAAAGTGCATTAGTGCCCAGGTTAGACTATATAATTTGGGTACATTCGAGTGCCGTGTAGGTTGATCCTCATTTAAGCTGCCTGGGCAGCTCATTAGGCAATATTTTTTTTTTTTTTCTAGAGGGCAGGCAGAGTGCTGCATTGTGGGTCCGGAATTGCCAAACTTGAGGGCTTCGGGGCCAGGAGTGTGAGGACGGAAGTCTGAGAACACAAGCTAGACTTGGGTTTCAGGGCGAGGGCACGGCAGGTACCCCCTACACATCGGAACCAAGATCTCATGCATCTGAAGTCAGGGCGAGGATCAGACGTTGGCTCAGGTTGGAGTTTTCTGTGCATGACGGCCCCCTTCATGAAGGGAGCGGAATCTCGAGGCCATGGAGGTTTTCCCCCACGTTGGGAGTTGTGGGGATGCCCCCTTCAAGGATTCCTTCTGCGGGACAATTGAGACCTGTTGGACAGGTCCAGGACATCCATATGGAATGACTCCAGGGCACCGTTCGAGGATGGATGCCTGGGACGAGCGCCTCGCAATTCCAATTGTCTCCTAGCAACAAGGCAGTTTAGATCTGATGGCTCTGCGGGAGCAACCTGGGTGGCTGAGTTGAAATGGACTTTCCTGAGGATGGGTCCTAATGTGTGTTTGTGTCCATGAGGGCCTTGGAATGGGGCGGTGGCACCGGGACCCTGAAGTATTCTCCTAAGCTTTTGACATAGCTCCCATGCACAAGTTTCCTTGTGGAGACGAGATTTGTTCTGATGGGTGCCTCAGGAAAACCCCTATGCTGGTATTGGAATCCAGGCTTTTGAGGAGACATGCCTGTAAACCAAAGCAATGGATCCAATAATGGCCTAGGGTCCTGTCTGGTTCAATCTTCTTCTCTGGGGACATCCATCTATGGAATGAGTGGAGGTAGTTGCTCAGCTGGTGTCAGACCGCCCTTGTTTGTGCCGGGCGACCTACACTATTGGGATGGCCTCAGGGACTTTGGAGGGTTCTCCTAATTTGTACGGTTTGGGACAATGGAATGGGCAGAATTCCCATGGATTGGGTAGGCGCAGTCCTAATGTGTGACTCCAGGGGACCCAGCCTGGAGGGTGTGTGGCCCAGGACTTTGAGGACAGAAGTCTAAAAACACAAACTCAGCTTAGGTTTGGGGATGTAGGTATGGCAGACCCGATCGACAAACCATGAGAAGAACTCTTCAGGATATGAAGAAACAGCGAGTCTGAGGCGCTTGCTCAGGCTTTTGTCTCTGGATTTTGTATCAGCGATGGCCGTGGAATGTCGGGGAGACCTCATGGGCCATGGACGAATCTTCCTGTCTGTGGATTTGGCCCGATCCCAATTGTTTTTCGTCAATCTGTGGGATGGGAGGACTCCTTTCAGGTTTGTTACCTCAGGTGTCCCACCAAAAGTGGAATTCCAAAGCAGAGCCCTAGGGAAGAGTGAAGGGACAAAGTGAACTATAGTAAAAATTAGGGCCAGGGGCATGGCAGGCCCCATATGCGGGCTCAGGGTCCAGCCACTGAGAGGCCTTACTTGAGGACTGGTCTCAGGCTGAGGGTCACAATGTGTGTTTGTGACCAATGTGGCCCGCGAGCATGGGCTGGGCCTCATGGGCCACACTGGTTTCAACTACACTGAACGTTGGACAGACAACATGGCAACCACAAGGTTTCTTGCCATGGGGATGGAGTTCTGATTTCTGCATCATTTTCAACGCTGGGCAGTGGTTTGAGATAAGTTATAGTATCTGAAGCCTGAAAATCGAGGTTGAGAAGAGATGACGACCTAAGGCCATGGCGGGTCCGATGTGCTCAGAGTGCGGCCAGCTGTCTGGGTGGGGCCAGGAGGTCCAGGCTCAGGTTGTGTCTGCAAGGGCATCAGTGCCCAGGTCAGCCTATATATTTGGGGTACAGCTAAGTGGCGTGCAGGTTAATCCTCATTTGGCGTTTCTGGGTAGCCCCAGAGGGCAATGTTTTTCTTCTGGAGGGCAGGCAGAGTGTTGCATTGTAGTTCTGGATTGCCAAACTGGAGGGCTTGTGGGCCCGTAGTCTGAGGACGGAAGTCTGAGGACACAAGCTAGGCTTAGGTTTCTGGGTGAGGACATGGCAGGCACAATCTACAGACCTGACTCGAGATCTCGTGGATCTGAAGTCAGGGCGAGGATCAGACGATCGCTCAGGTTGGAGGTTCTGTCCCTGATGGACCCTTCATGAAGGGGGGGGATCACGAGGCCATGGGGGTATCCCAAGATGGGAGTTGTGAGAAGCTCCAACTGCAAAGATTCTTCTGCAGGACAATTGAGACCTGTTGGTTGGCTCCAGGCCAATGATTCCAAGCAGGGTTCTAAGGATGGATGGATGGGAAGCCCACCTCGCATTCCAATTGTCTCCTAGCAACAAGACATGTTAGATCTGCTGGATCTGGGGGAGCAACCGAGGAGGCTGAGTTGAAATGGACTCTCCTGTGGATGGGTCCTAATGTGTTTTTGTGTCTATGAAGACCTTGGAATGAAGCGGTGGCACTGGGTCCTGAAGGGTTCTCCTAAAGAGAAGCTTTGACCAAGCTCCAATGTGCAAGTTTCCCATGTGTAGAGGAGATTTGTTCTGATGGGTGAGTCAAGAAACAGCCATATTCGGGTATTGAAATCCAGGCCTCTGAGGAGAGATGCCTGGAAACCAAATCAATGGATCTGATTAGTGCCTAGGGTCTGTTCGTACCTTTTTATCTCTGGGGACATCAGTCTACGGGTCGGAGTGCAGGTAGGTGCTCAGATGGGCTCAGATTGCCCCTGTTTGTCCTGGGAAGCCATAACTATTGAGATGGCCTCAGGGACTTTGGAGGTTTATCCTATTAGTAGGGTTGTGGCCATTGCAATGGGCACACAGAAATCCCTTGGAGAGGGCAAGTACAGTCCTCAGGTTTGGCTCCAGGGGCCTGAGCCTGTAGGGTGTGTAGGCCAGGGCTGTTTAGGACCGTTGTCTGAAAACACAAACTCGGCTTCTGTTTTCGGGTCATAGGTATGGCAAGGACTGATCTACAGACCATGAGGAGAACTCTTCGGGATATGAAAAAAAAGGGCGAGTGTGAGGCTCTTGCTCAAGTTTTTTTCAAGTCTCTGGATATCGTGTCACCCAATGGTCATGAAATTTCAGGGTGACTTCATGGGAAATGGACGAGTCTTACTCTCTGGAGGTTGGCCCATTCCAAAGAGTTTGGGGTCATTCTGTGGGATGGAATAAGTCCGTTTTTTTTTTGTTGTTGTTTTTGTTTTGTTTTGTTTTTTTTTAACCTCAGGTGTCCCACCAAATGAGGGATTCCAGAGTAGAGCCCTGGGGAGGGGGGACGACTGGACTACCAGAAAACTGGTTAAAAATTGGGGCCTAGGGACATGTCAAGCCCATTATGACATCTAATGGTCCAGTCACTAAGAGGACTTACTAGAGGGCAGGACTCACGCTGAGGGTCACAATGCATGTTTATGCCCTCGTCACACTCAAGAATGGGCGGGGACCTCAGGGTGAATGCTGCTGGTTTCTCCTACACTGAACGTTGGACAACATGCCAACCACAAGGTTTCTTGCCATGGGTAAGGAGGAGTTCTGATTTCTGCATCACACTCACCCCTGGGCAGGGATTGGAGATAAGGTCTAGGTTTTGAAGCCTGAAAACTGAGGTAGGGAAGAGATGATGACCTAAGGCCATGGCGGGTCTGATGTGCTCAGTGTGCGGTCAGCTCTCTGGGTGTTGGTCAGGAGGTCCGGGCTCAGGTTGTGTCAGAAAGTGCATTAGTGCCCAGGTTAGACTATATAATTTGGGTACAGTCGAGTGCCGTGTAGGTTGATCCTCATTTAAGCTGCCTGGGCAGCTCATTAGGCAATATATTTTTTTTTTAGAGGGCAGGCAGGAGTGCTGCATTGTGGGTCCGGAATTGCCAAACTTGAGTGCTTCGGGGCCAGGAGTGTGAGGACGGAAGTCTGAGAACACAAGCTAGACTTGGGTTTCAGGGCGAGGGCACGGCAGGTACCCCCTGCAGATCTGAACCAAGATCTCATGCATCTGAAGTCAGGGCAGGGATCAGACTTTGGCTCAGGTTGGAGTTTCTGTGCATGATGGCCCCTTCATGAAGGGAGCGGAATCTCGAGGCCATGGAGGTTTTCCCACGTTGGGAGTTGTGGGATGCCCCCTTCAAGGATTCCTTCTGCGGGACAATTGAGACCTGTACGACAGGTCCAGGAAATCCCTTAAGGAATGACTCCAGGGCACATTTTGAGGATGGATACCTGGGAAGCACGCCTCGCATTCCAATTTTCTCCTAGCAACAAGACAGTTTAGATCTGTTGGCTCTGCGGGATCAACCGGGATGGCTGAGTTGAAATGGACTTTCTTAGGATGGGTCCTAATGTGTGTTTGTGTCCATGAGGGCCTTGGAATGAGGCGGTGGCACCAGGACCCTGAAGTATTCTCCTAAGCTTTTGACATTGCTCCCATGCACAAGTTTCCTTGTGGAGACGAGATTTGTTCTGATGGGTGCCTCAGGAAAACCCCTATGCTGGTATTGGAATCCAGGCTTTTGAGGAGACATGCCTGTAAACCAAAGCAATGGATCCCATAATGGCCTAGGGTCCTGTCTGGTTCAATCTTCTTCTCTGGGGACATCCATCTATGGAATGAGTGGAGGTAGATGGTCAGCTGGTCTCAGACCGCCCTTGTTTGTGCCGGGCGACCTACACTATTGGGATGGCCTCAGGGACTTTGGAGGGTTCTCCTAATTTGTACCTTTTGGGACAATAGAATGGGCAGAATTCCCATGGATTGGGTAGGCGCAGTTCTAATGTGTGACTCCAGGGGCTCGAGCCTGGAGCGTGTGTGGCCCAGGACTTGGAGGACAGAATTCTAAAAACACAATCTCAGCTAGATTTGGGGATGTAGGTATGGCAGACATGATAGACAACCATGAGAAGAACTCTTCAGGATATGAAGAAACAGCAAGTCTGAGGCACTTCATCAGGCTTTTGTATCTGGATTTTGTAACAGCGATGTCCGTGGAATGTCGCGGAGAAGTTATGGGCCATGGACTAATCTTCCTCTCTGTGGATTTGGCCCGATCCCAATTGCTTTTCGTCAATCTGTGGGATGGGAGGACTCCTTTCAGGTTTGTTACCTCAATTGTCCCACCAAAAGAGGAATTCCAAAGCAGAGCCCTAGGGAAAAGTGAAGGGAAAAAGCGAACTAATGTTAAAAATTGGGTTCGGGGCATGGCAGGCCCCATATGCGCGCTCAGGGTCCAGCCACTGAGAGGCCTTACTTGAGGACTGGGCTCAGGCTGATGGTCACAATGTGTGTTTGTGACCAATGTGGCCCGCAAGCATGGGCGGGGCCTCATGGGCCACACTGGTTTCAACTACACTGAACGTTGGACAACATGGCAACCACAAGGTTTCTTGCCATGGGGATGGAGTTCTGATTTCTGCATCATTTTCAACCCTGGGCAGTGGTATGTTATAAGTTATAGTTTCTGAAGCCTGAAAATCGAGGTTGAGAAGAGATGACGACCTAAGGCCATGGCGGGTCCGATGTGCTCAGAGTGTGGTCAGCTGTCTGGGTGGGGCCAGGAGGACCAGTCTCAGGTTGTGTATGAAAGGGCATCAGTGCCCAGGTCAGCCTATATATTTAGGGTACAGCCAAGTTGCGTGCAGGTTGATCCTCACTTGGGGATTCTCGGTATCCCCAGAGGGCAATGGTTTTGTTCTGGCGGGCAGGCAGAGTGTTGCATTGTAGTTCTGGATTGCCAAACTGGAGGGCTTATGGGCCCATAGTCTGAGGACGGAAGTCTGAGAACACAAGCTAGGCTTAGGTTTCTGGGTGAGGACATGGCAGTAACAATCTACAGACCTGACTCGAGATTTCATGGATCTGAAGTCAGGGCGAAGATCAGACATTCGCTCAGGTTGGAGGTCTGTCCCTGATGGCCCCTTTACGAAGGGGGGGTTCACGAGGCCATGGGGGATTCCCAAGATGGGAGTTGTGAGAAGCTCCAAACTGCAAAGATTCTTCTGAAGGACAATAGAGACCTGTTGGTTGAATCCTGGACAACAATTCATTCCGAGCAGAGTTCTAAGGATGGATGGCTGGATAGCCCACCTCACATTCCAATTGTCTCCTAGCAACAAGACATGTTAGATCTGCCGGATCTGGGGGAGCAACCGAGGAGGCTGTGTTGAAATGGACTCTCCTGTGGATGGGTCCTAATGTGTTTTTGTTTCTATGAAGACCTTGGAATGAAGCAGTGCCACTGGGTCCTGAAGGTTTCTCCTAAACACAGGCTTTGACACAGCTCCAACGTGCAAGTTTCCCATGTGTAGAGGAGATTTGTTCTGATTGGTGAGTCAAGAAACAACAATATGCTAGTATTGAAATCCAGGCCTCTGAGGACAGATGCCTGGAAAACAAAGCAATGGATCCGATTAGTGCTTAAGGGCCTGTTCGTTCCTTTTACCTCTGGGGACATCAGTCTACGGTTCTGAGTGCAGGTAGGTGCTCAGATGGGCTCAGATTGCCCCTGTTTGTCCTGGGAAGCCACCACTATTGAGATGGCCTCAGGGACTTTGGAGGTTTATCCTAGTGGTAGTTTTTTGTCCACTGGAATGGGCACACACTATTCCGTTGGAGAGGGCAAGCACAGTCCCCAGGATTGGCTCCAGGGGCCTGAGGCTGTACGGTGTGTAGGCCAGGGCTCTTTGGACCGTTGTCTGAAAACACATACTCAGCTTGGCTTGTGTTTCGGGTCATAGGTATGGCAGGACTGATCTACAGACCATGAGGAGAACTTTTCGGCATATGAAAATGGGAGAATGTGAGGCTCTTGCTCAAGTTTTTGTCTCTAGATATCGTGTCGTTAATGGTGGTGAAATTTCCGGGTGACTTCATGGGAAATGGACGAGTCTTACTCTCTGGGGGTTGGCCACGTCCAAAGAGTTTGGGGTCATTCTGTGGGATGGAATAAGTCCGTTTTTTTGTTGTTGTTTTGTTTTGTTTTGTTTTTAACCTCAGGTGTACCACCAAATGAGGGATTCCTGAGTAGAGCCCTGGGGAGGGGCGACTGGACTACCAGAAAACTGGTTAAAAATTGGGGCCTATGGACATGTCAAGCCCATTATGACATGTAATGGTCCAGCCACTGACAGGACTTATTAGAGGGCAGGACTCACGCTGAGGGTCACAATGCGTGTATGTGCCCTCATAGCACTCAACAATGGGCGGGGACTCAGGGTGAATGCTGGTTTCTCCTACACTGAACGTTGGACAACATGCCAACCACAAGGTTTCTTGCCATGGGAAAGGAGGAGTTCTGATTTCTGCATCACACTCACCTCTGGGCAGTGATTGGAGATAAGATCTAGTTTTGGAAGCCTGAAAACTGAGGTAAGGAAGAGATGATAACCGACGGCCATGGCGGGTCTGATGCGCTCAGTGTGCAGTCAGCTCTCTGGATGTTGGGCAGGAGGTCCGGGCTCAGGTTTTGTCAGAGAGTGCATTAGTGCCCAGGTTAGACTATATAATTTGGGTACAGTCGAGTGCCGTGTAGGTTGATCTTCATTTAAGCTGCCTGGGCAGCTCATTAGGCAATATTTTTTTTTTTTTTTCTCGAGATCAGGAGGAGTGCTGCATTTTGGGTCCGGAATTGCCAAACTTGAGGGTTTCGGGGCCAGGAGTGTGAGGACGGAATTCTGAGAACACAAGCTAGACTTGGGTTTCAGGGCAAGGGCTCGGCACGTACTCCCTGCAGATCTGAACCGATATCTCATGCATCTTATGTCAGGGCCAGGATCAGACTTTGGCTCAGGTTGGAGTTTCTATGCATGACGGCCCCTTCATGAAGGGAGCGGAATCTCGAGGCCATGGAGGTTTTTCCACGTTGGGAGTTGTGGGTTGCCCCCTTCAAGATCTTTCTGCAGGACAATTGAGACCTGCTGGACAACTCCAGGACATCCATATGGAATGACTCCAGAGCACCTTTCGAGGATGGATGCCTGGGAAGCCCGCCTCGCATTCCATTTGCCTCCTAGGACACTTTATATCTCATGGCTCTGCGGGAGCAACCTGGGTGGCTGAGTTGAAATGGACTTTCCTGAGGATGGGTCCTAATATGTGTTTGTGTCTATGAGGGCCTTGGAATGGGGCGGTGGCACCGGGACCCTGAAGTATTCTCCTAAGCTTTTGACATAGCTCCCATGCACTAGTTCCCTTGTGGAGACGAGATTTGTTCTGATGGGTGCCTCAGGAAAACCCCTATGCTGGTATTGGAATCCAGGCTTTTGAGGAGACATGCCTGTAAACCAAAGCAATGGATCCCATAATGGCCTAGGGTCCTGTCTGGTTCAATCTTCTTCTCTGGGGACATCCATCTATGGAATGAGTGGAGGTAGATGGTCAGCTGGTCTCAGACCGCCCTTGTTTGTGCCGGGCGACCTACACTATTGGGATGGCCTCAGGGACTTTGGAGGGTTCTCCTAATTTGTACTATTTTGGACAATGGAATGGGCAGAATTCACATGGATTGGGTAGGCACAGTCCTAATGTGTGGCTCCAGGGGCCCCAGCCTGGAGAGTGTGTGACCCAGGATTTTGAGGACAGAAGTCTGAAAACACAAACTCTGCTTAGATTTGGGGACATAGGTCTGGCAGACCTTATCTACAATCCATGAGAAAAACTCTGCATGATATGAAGAAAGAGCGAGTTTGAGGTGCTTGCTCAGGCTTTTGTCTATGGATTTTGTATCAACGAGGGCAGTGGAATGTCGTGGAGGCCTCATGGGCCATGGACGAATCTTCATCTCTGTGGATTTCGCTGTTCCCAATTGTTTTTTTCAATGTGTGGGATGGGAGGGCTCCTTTCAGGTATGTTACCTCAGGTGTCGCACTAAAACAGGAATTCCAAAGCACAGCCCAGGGTAAGAGTGAAGGGCCAACCCGAACTATGGTTAAAAATGGGGCCTAGGGGAATGGCAGGCCACATATGCAGGCTCATGCTCCAGCCACTGAGAGGCCTTACTTAAGGACTGGGCTCAGGGTGAGGGTCACAATGTGTGTTTGTGACCAATGTGGCCCGCGAGCATGGGCGGTGCCTCATGGGCAACACTCATTTCAACTACACTGAATGTTGGACATCATGCCAACCACAAGGTTTCTTGCCATGGGAAACGAGTTCTGATTTATGCATCATTTTCAACCCTGGGCAGTGATTGGATATATGTTATTGGTTCTGAAGCCTGACAACCGAGGTTGGGAAGAGATGACGAACTAAGGCCATGGCGGGTCCGATGTGCTCAGTGTGCGGACAGCAGTTTGGGTGGGGCCAGGATGTACAGGCTCTGTCTGTATCAGAAAGGGCATTAGTGCTCAGGTCAGCCTACATATTTGGGGTAGAGCCGAATGGCGTGCAGGTTGATCCTCATTTGGGGTTTCTGGGTAGCCCAAGAGGGCAAAATTTTTCTTCTGGAGGTCATGCAGAGTGCTGCATTGTAGTTCTGGATTGCCAAACTGGAGGGTTTGTGGGCCCGTAGTCTGAGGTCGGAAGTTTGAGAACACAAGCTAAGCTTAGGTTTCTGGGTGAAGACATTGCAGGCACAATCTACAGAACTGAATCAAGATCTCGTGACTCTGAAGTCAGGGCGATGATCAGACGATCGCTCAGGTTGGAGATTCTGTCCCTGATGGCCCCTTCATGAAGGGGGGGGATCACGAGGCCATGGGGGATTTCCCACGATGGAAGTTGTGAGAAGCTCCAAACTGCAAGGATTCTTCTGCAGGACAATTGAGACCTGCTGGTTGGCTCCAGGCCAATGATTCCGAGTAGGGTTCAAAGGATGGATGGCTGGGTAGCCCTCCTCTCATTCCAATTGTCTCCTAGCAACAAGACATGTTAGATCTGCTCGATATGGGGGAGCAACCAAGGAGGCTGAGTTGAAATGGACTCTCCTGTGGATGGGTCCTAATGTGTTTTTGTGTCTATGGAGACCTTGGAATGAAGCGGTGGTACTGGGGCCCTGAAGGGTTCTCCTAAACAGAGGCTTTGACACAGCTCCTACGTGCATGTTTCCCATGTGTAGATGAGTTTTGTTCTAATGGGTGAGACAAGAAACAGCCCTATGCTGATACTGAAATGCAGACCTCTGAGGAAAGATGCCCGGAAACCAAAGCAATGGATCCGATTTGTGGCTAGGGGCCTGTTCGTTCCTTTTTACCTCTGGGGATATCTGTCTACGGGTTGGAGTGCAGGTAGGTGCTCAGAAGGGCTCAGATGGCCCCTGTTTGTCCTGGGAAGCCACCATTATTGAGATGGCCTCAGGGACTTTGGAGGTTTATCCTATTAGTAGGGTTGTGGCCATTGGAATGGGCACAACAATTCCCTTGGAGAGGGCAAGCACAGTCCTCAGGTTTGACTCCAGGGGCCTGAGCCTGTAGGGTGTGTAGGACAGGGCTGTTTGGACAGTTGTCTGAAAACCAAAAACTCGGCTTATGTTTTTCGGGTCATAGGTATGGCAGGACTGATCTACATACCATGAGGAGAACTCTTCGGGATATGAAAAAAGGGCGAGTGTGAGGCTCTTGCTCAAGTTTTTGTCTCTGGATATCGTGTCACTCTTGGTCGTGAAATTTCCGGGTGACTTCATGGGAAATGGACGAATCTTACTCTCTGGGGGTTTGGCCCCCTCCAAAGAGTTTGGGGTCATTATGTGGGATGGAAGAAGTCCGTTTTTTTTTTGTTGTTGTTGTTTTGTTTTTTAACCACATGTGTCACACCAAATGAGGGATTCCAGAGTAGAGCCCTGGGGAGGGGCGACTGGACAACCAGAAATCTGGTTAAAAATTGGGGCCTAGGAACATGTCAAGCCCATATGACATCTAATGGTCCAGCCACTGAGAGGACTTACTAGAGGACAGGACTCACGCTGAGGGTCACAATGCGTGTTTATGCCCCCGTCGCACTCAAGAATGGGCGGGGCCTCAGGGTGAATGCTGGTTTCTCCTACACTTAACGTTGGACAACATGCCAACCACAAGGTTTCTTGGCATGGGTAAGGAAGAGTTCTGATTTCTGCATCACATTCAACCCTTGTCCGGGCTTGGAGTTAAGGTCTAAGTTCTGAAGCCTGAAAAGTTAGGTTGGGAAGAGGTAACGAGCTAAGGCCATGGCGGGTCTGATGTTCTCAGTGTGCGGTCAGCTGTCTCGGTGTTGATCAGGAGGTCCGGTCACACTCTGTATCAGACAGTGTATTAGTGGCCTGGTTAGACTATCTAATTTGGGTACATTCTAGTGCCGTGTATGTCTATCCTCATTTGGTTTTTGTGAGAAACTCCATAGGGCAAAATTTTTCTTCTGGAAGGCAGGTAGAATGCTGCATTTTGTATCCTGAATTGCCAAATGTGAGGGCTTGGTGGCCAAGAGTGTGAGGACGGAAGTCTGAGAACACAAGCTAGACATAGGTTTCAGGGCGAGCGCAAGGAAAGCACACTCTGCAGAGCCTCATCGACATCTCGTGCATCTGAATTCAGGGCGAAGATCAGACGTTGTCTTAGGTTGGAGTTCCTGTCCATAATTTCCCCTTCATAAATTGGGGGGTGCATCACAAAGCCATCTAGATTTTCCCAGGTTGGGAGTTGTGAGATGCTCCAAAACTCAAGGATTCCTTCTGCTGGACATTTGAGACTTGTTGGATGGCTACAGGACATCCCATACGGAATGGCGGCAGAGCAGAGCTCTAAGGATGGATGGTTGGGCAGCCCGCCTCGCATTCCAATTGTCTCCTAATGACAAGACAGGTTCAGTCTGCTCGCTCTGGGGGAGCAACCAAGGGAGCGGAGTTGAAATGGAATTTTCTGCGGATGGGTTCTAATGTGGATTTCTGTCCATGGAGACCTTGTAATGGGTCAGTGGCACACAGGCCCTGAAGGATTCTCCTAACTGGAGGTTTTGTTTTGAACATCTTCAAAGGATAATTTTCCCATGTGGAGACGAGATTTGTTCTGATTGGTGCCCCATGAAATCCCCATATGCTAATATTGGAAACCAGGCCTCTGAGGAGAGATACCTGTAAACTAAAGCAGTGAATCTGATTCAGGCCTAGGGGCCTGTCTGATTCAATCTTCTTCTCTGGGGACATCCATCTATGCTGAGTAGAGGTAGATGCTCAGCTGGTTTCAGATGACCCTTGTTTGTCCTGGGCGGCCTACATTATTGGGATGTCCTTGGGGACTCTGGAGGTTTATCCTAATTTGTACGATTGTGGACAATGGATTGGGCAGAATTCCCGTGGTATGGACAGGCACAGTCCAGATGTGTGGCTCCAGGGGCCCCAGCCTGAAGCATCTGTGGGCCAGGAATGTGGGGACAGAAGTCTGAAAACACAAACTTGGCTTAGGTTTGGGACGTAGGTATGGCAGGCCCGATCTACAGACCGTTAGGAGAACTCTTCAGGATCGACGAAAGAGCGAGTGTGAGGCGCTTCCTCAGGCTTTTGTCTCTGGATTTGTTGTCAACGATGGCTGTGGAATCTCGGGGAGGCCTCATGGGCCATGGACGAGACTTCTTCTCTGTGAATTTGGTCCAATCCCAATTGTTTTGGGTCAATCTGAAGGATGGGAGGAGTCCTTTTAGTTTTGTTACCTCAGGTGTCCCACCAAAAGAGGGATTCCAAAGCAGAGCTCTGGGAAGGGATGAATGGACAACCCGAACAATCCAATTGGGGTGAGGTCGAGAACCGAGCAGGTTGATCCTCATTTGGGGTTTCTGGAGATCCCCATAGAGCAACGTTTTTCTTCTGGAGGGCCAGCATAGGGCTGCATTGTGGTTCCAGAATTCCAAATCTTGAGGGCATGTTTGCCAGGAGTGTGAGGAAGGAAGTCTGAAAACACAAGCTAGCACGAGGTTTGGGGCCAAGAGCATGGCAGGCCCACTGTGCAGAGGCTGAATCGAGATCTCCTGCATCTGAGGTCAGGGCGACTATCAGATGTTTGCCTCAAGCTGGAGTTTGTCTCCATGACGGCCCCTTCCTGAAGGGGGTGGGGGGGGCGTCATGAGGCCAGGGAGGTTTCCCTACGCTGGGAGTTGTGAGCTGCTCCAAACTTCAAAGTTTCCTTCTTCAGGACAGTCGAGTACTATTGGATGGTTCCAGGATGCCCCATACAGAATGCCTCGAGAGCAGGGGCCTAAGCATGGATGCCGAGAAATGCCAACTCACCTTCCCATTGCCTGGTCGAGACAAGGCACGCTCAATCTGTGAGCTCTTGGGTGAGCTACCCAGAAGGCTGAGTTTAAATGGACTCTCCTGAGGATGAGTCATAATGTGGGTTGGTGGCCATGGAGACCTTGGAATGTGGCAGTAGTAGCTAAGGGACTCTGCAGGATTCTCCAACCCAAAGGGTTTGACACAACTCCAACAAGGAAGCTTCCCATGTGGAGATGAGAGGTGTTCTGTCTGGTGCCTCAGGAAAGCCCCATATGCTGGTCTTCAAACCCAGGCCTCTGAGGAGTGATACCTGGACACCAAAGCAAGAGTTCATAATAGGGCCTAGGGGCCTGTCTGGTTCAATCTTCTGTCTCTGCGGATATCTGTCTGTGTGTCTGCTGCATGGAGGTAGTAGTTGCTCAGCTTGTGTCATAATGCCCCTGTTTGTCCAGTGCGGCTTGTGGTAGTGGGATGTCCTTGGGGACCTTGAGGTTTCTACTATTTTGTAGAGTTGTGGCCAATGGAACGGGCAGTTTCTTAGGAGAGAGCAGGCACAGTTCTGTGGTGTGGCTCCAGATACCCCAGCCTGGAGGCTGAGTGGGCCACGGCTGTGCAGACAGACATCCAAAAACCCAAAACTCAGCTCAGGTTTGGGGCCGAGGTTATGGCAGGCCTGATCTACAGTCCGTGAGGGGAGCTCCTCTGGATATGAAAGCAGGGTGAGAGGGAGGCAGTCGCTCAGGCTTTTATCTCTGGATGTTTTGTCCACAATGGCCATTTAATGTAGGAGTTGCCTCATGGGTCGTAGATGTCTCCCTCTCTGGTAGTTTGTCCAGCCCCCAAGAGTTTGGGGTCATTCTGTGGGAAGGGAAGTGTCCTGTTTTCTGCTTCATGTGTCCCCCCCAGTAGAGGGATTCTAGAGCATAGCAGTGGGTACTGACAACTGGAATACTCGTCCTCTGGTTAAGCCTGGGGTCCTATGGATATGACAAGCCCCATATGCGGGATCTTGGTCCAGCCACTGAGAGGCGTTACTTTAATACGGGACTCACGCTGCAGGTCACAATGCATGTCTGTGCCCTAGGCGGCCCTCAAGCACTGGCGTGGCCTTTCGGACAATGCAGGTTTTCCCACATTGAACGTTGGACAACATGCCAACCACAAGGTTTCTGGCCATGGGGAAGGAGGAATTCTAATTTCTGCATCACGTTCACCCCTGGGCAGTGATTGGAGATAAGGTCTAGGTTCTGAAGCCTGAAGCCTGAAACCGAGGTTGGGAAGAGATGACGACCTACGGCCATAGCGGGTCCTATGTGTCCAGGTTGGGGCCGGCTGTCTGGGTGTCGTTTGGGATGTCTGGTCTCGGGCTGTGCCAGACAGGGCATTAGTATACAGGGTAGGCTGTATAATTGATTTACAGTCGAGTGGCATGCATTAGATAATCATTTGGGGTTTCTTATTAGCAGCATAGGGCAAAGTTTTTCTTCTGGAGGGCAGGCAGAGTGCTGCATTGTGGCTTCGGAATTCCCAAACGGGAGGGCTTGTGGGCCAGGAGAGTGAGGACGGAAGTCTGAGAACACAAGCTAGACTTAGGTTTCGGGGCAAGGACATGGCAGGCACACTCTGCAGAGCTGAATTGAGATCTCATGCGTCTGAAGTCAGGTCGAGGATCAGACTTTGGCTCAGGTTGGAGTTTCTGTCCATGTTGGCCCCTTCATGAAGTGGGGGGGGGGCATTATGAGGCCATGGGGGTTTTCCCACTATTAGAGTTGTGAGATGCTCCAAACCGCAAGGATTCCTTCTGTGGGACAATAAAGATTTGTTGGATGGCTCCAGGATGTCTCATAAGGTATTTTTCCAGAACAGGGTTCTAAGTATGGATGCCTGGGCAGCCAGCCTCACATTCCAATTGTCTCCTAGCAACAAGAAACATTTGATCTGCTGGCTTGGGGTAGCAACAGAGGGGGCTGAGTTGAAATGGACTTTCCTGAGGATGGTCTTAATGTTGGTTTGAGTCCATGGAGACCTTGGTATGGGGCAGTGGCACAAGGGCCCTGAAGGATTCTCCTAACCAGAGGTTTTGACAAAGCTCCAATGAGCAAGTTTTCCATGGGGAGACGAGATTTGTTCTTATTGGTGCCTCAGGAAACCACCATATGCTGGTATTGGAAACCCAGGCCTCTAAGGAGAGATGCCTGGAAACCAAAGCAATGGATCTGATTAGGGCCTAGGGGCCTGTCCGGTTCAATATTCTTCTCTGGGGACATCTGTTGTCTGAGTGGAGGTAGTTGCTCAGCTGGTTTGAGATCACCCCTGTTTGTCCTGGGCGGCCTACACTATTGGGATGGCCTCGGTGACTTTGGAGGGTTTTCCTAATTTGCAAGGTTGTGGCCAATGGAATGGGAAGAATTCCCTTGAAAGGGAAGCACAGTCCTGAGGTGTGGCTCCAGGGACCCAAGTGTGGAGCGTGTGTGGTCCAGGGCTATTCGGACAAAAGTCTGAAAACACAAACTCCACTTAGGTTTGGGGATGTAGGTATGGCCGGCCCGATCTATAGACCGTGAGGAGAACTCTTCGGGATATGAACAAAGGGCGAATGTGAGGTGCTTGCTCATGCTTCTTTTTTCTGGATATGTGTCACCGATTGCCATGGAATGTCGGGGTGTCCTCATGGGCCATCGATGAGGCTCCCTTTCTGGGGATTTGACCCGATCCCAAGAGTTTGGGGTCATTCTGTGGGAAGGGAGGAGGCCTTTCTGTTTTTTTACCTCAGTGGACCACCAAAAGTGGGATTCCAGAGCAGAGTCCTGGGGAGGGGCGACTGGACAACCAGATCTCTGGTTAACATTGGGACCTAAGAACATGGCAAGCCCCATATGTGGGCTATTGGTCCAGACACTGAGAGGCCTTCCTTGAGGATAGGGCTCACACTGAGTTTCACAATGTGTTTTTGTGCCCAAGGAGCCCCTCAAGTCAGGGCGTGGCCTAATGTACCATGCTGGTTTCTCCTACACTGAATGTTGCACAATATGGCAACCACAAGTTTTCTGACCATGGGGAAGAAGGAGTTCTAATTTCTGCAACACTTTCACTCCTGGACTGTGATTGGATTTAAGGTCTAGGTCCTGAAGCCTTCAAACTGAGGTTGGGAAGAGATGAAGACCTAAGGCCATGGTGTGTCTGATGTGCTCAGTGTTCGGCCAGCTGTTGAGTGTGGTTTGGGAGGTGCAGGCTCAGGCTGTGGCAGACAGGGAATTAGTGCCCAGGCTAGACTGTATCATTGGGGTGCAGTCGAGTTTTGTGCAGGTTGGTACTCATTTGTGGTTACTGGGTAGCCCCAGAGGGCAACGTTTTTCTTCTGGAGGGAAGACACAGTGCCACATAGTGGCTCCAGAATTCCCAAACTGGAAGGCTTGTGGGCCAGGAGTGTGAGGAAAAAAATTCTGAGAACATAAGCCAGACTTAGATTTCGGGGTGAGGGGACGGCAGGCACCCTCTGCAGAGATGATTCGAGATCCCGTGTACCTGAAGACAGAGCTAGGATCAGACGTTGGCTCAGGTTGGAGTTTCTGTCCATGACGGCCCCTTCATGAAGGGGAGGGTGTCACGAGGCCATGGAGGTTTTCCCATGATGGGAATTGTGAGATGCTCCAAACCGCAATGATTCCTTCTGTGGGACAGTCGAGACCTGTTGGATGGCTCCAGGACATCCCATAAGGAAGTTATCCAGAGCAGGGTTCTAAGGAGGATGGATGCCTGGGCAGCCTGCCTCCCATTCCAGGTGTCTCATAGCGCCAAGGCAAGTTCGATCTGCTGGATCTAGGGGAGCAACCGAGGCGGGTGTGTTGAAATGGGTGAGTTGAGGATGGGTCATAATGTGCATTTGTGTCCATGGAGACCTGGGAATGGGGTGCTTGATCCGGGGCCTTGAGGGATATTCATAACCGGAGATTTTGATGGAGCTCTAAAGAGTACGTTTCCTATGTGGAGAAGAGAATTGTTTTGATGAGTGCCTAAGGAATCTCCCATATGCTGGTATTGGAAACCAGGCCTCTGAGGAGAGATGCCTGGAAACAAAAGCAATGGATATGATTAGGGCCCAGGTGCCTGTCCGGTTCAATCTCTTTCCTGGGGATACGTGTCTACGGATCTGTGGGGAGGTAGATGCTCAGCTTGTGTCAGATCGCCCCTGTTTGTCCTGGGCAGCCTATAATATTGGGATGGCCTCGGGACTTTGGAGTTTCTCCTAATCTATAGTGTCATGGTCAATGGAATGGGCAGAAATCCCCTGGAGAGGGCAGGCACAGTTCTGAGTTTGGCTCTAGGGGCCCAGCCTTGAGGGTGTGTGGGCCAGGCCTGTGGGGACAAAAGTCTGAAAACACAAACTCCGCTTAGGATTGGGGACATAGGTATGGCACGCCCAATCTACAGACCGTGATAACACTTCGGGATATGAAAAAGGGTGAGTTTGAGGTGCTTGCTCAGGCTTTGTCTCTGGATTTTTGTCAACAATGTGGGTGGAATGCTGGCGTGGCCCCCATGGGTTGTGGACGGCTTTCCTTCTCTGAGGATTTGACCCGATCCCAAGAGTTTGGGTACATTCTGTGGGATGGGAGGAGTCCTTTCCTTTTTTTTTTTTTTATTTTATTTTTTTTTTTTTTGTACCTCATGTGTCCCAATAAAAGAGGGATTCCAGAGCAGAGTCCTTGGGAGGGACAACTGGACAACCCCACCGCTGTTTAAGTTTGGGGGCCTAGGGACATGGCAAGTCCAATATGTGGGCTCTTGATTCAGACACTGAGAGGCCTTCCTTGAGGACAGGGCTCATGCTGAGGGTTACAATGCCTATTTGTGCCCAACAAGGCCCTCAAGCATGGGAAGGGCCTCATGGGCCACGCTGGATTCTCCTACACTGCACGTTGGAGAATATGCCAACCACAAGGTTTCTGGCCATGGCGAAGGAAGAGTTGTGATTTCTGTATCACGTTCACCCCTGGACAGTGATTGGAGTTTAGGTCTAGGTTCTGAAACCCGAAAACCGAGGTTGGGAAGAGATGAAGACCTAAGGACCTGACGGGTCCAATGAGCTCAGTGTGCGGCCAGCTGTTGAGCGTAGGTCTGGAGGTGTGGGCTCATGCTGTGTCAGACAGGGCATTAGACAGGGTAGACTGTTTATTTGGGGTGCAGTCGAGTGGCGTTCAGTTGATCCTCATTCGGGTTTCTAGGTAGCTCCATAGGGCAACGTTTTTCTTCTGGATGGCAGGCAGAGTGCTGCATTGTGGCCTCAGTATTGCCAAACTGTAGGGCTTTTGGGCCAGGGGTGTGAGGACGGTAGTCTGAGAACACAAGCTAGGCTTAGTTTTGGGGGTGAGGGCACAGAAGGCACACTCTGCAGAACTGAATCAAGATCTCATGCACCTGAAGCCAGGGCGAATATCAGACGTTTGCTCAGGTTGGAGTTTCTGTCCATGATGGCCCCTTTATGAAGTGGAGCGTCTCAAGAGGCCATGTAGATTTTCCTACAATGGGAGTTGTGAGATGCTCCAGACTGCAAAGATTCCTTCTGTGGGACACTTGAGACCTGTTGGATGGCTCTAGGTTGTCCCATATGCAACGACTCCAGAGTAGGGTTCTAAGGATGAATGCCTGGGCAGCCAGCCTCCCATTCTAGTTGTCTCCTAGCAACAAGGCAGGTTTGATCTGCAGGCCCTGGGGGAGAAACCAAGGGGGTTGAGTTGACATGGACTCTCCCGAGGATAGATCATAATGTGGGTAAGTCCATGGAGACCTTGGAATGGGGCGCTTGATCCGGGGCCCTGAAAGATTCTCCTAAACAGAGGTTTTTATAGAGCTCCAAAGAGTACATTTCCTATGTGGAGACGAGATTTTTCTGATGAGTGCCTCAGTAATCCCCCATATGCTGGTATTGGAAACCAGGCCTCTGAGGAGAGATGCCTGGAAACAAAAGCAATGGATCTGATTAGGGCCTAAGTGCCTAACCAGTTCAATCTTATTCTATGGGGATATCTGTCTCTGGGCCTGAGTGGAGGTAGTTTCCTAACTTGTGAAAGATCATCCCTGTTTGTCCTGGGCAGCCAACACTATTGGGATGGCCTCGGGGAGTTTGGAGGTTTCTCCTAATCTATAGGGTTGTGGCCAATGGAAATGGCAGAATTCCCCTGGAGAGGGAAGCCACAGTCCTGAGGTGTGGCTCCAGGGGCCCCAGCTTGGATGGTGTGTGGGCCAGGGACTGTGGGGACAGAAGTCTGAAAACACAAACTCAGCTTAGGTTTGGGGATGTATGTATGAAGGCTCGATCTACAGACCGTGAGAATTTTCCGGGCTATGAACAAAGGGCGAGTATGTGGCGCTTGCTCAGGCTTTTGTCTCTGGATTTTGTGTCAACGGTGGCCGTGGAATGTCGGGGTGTCCTCAAGGGCCATGGACAAGTCTTTCTCTGGTGATTTGGCCTGATCCCAAGTGGTTGGGATCATTCTGTGGATGGGAAGAGTCCTTTCTGTATTTTTTTTTTTTTTTTTTACCTCAGGTGTCCCACCAAAGAGGGATTCCAGAGCAGAGCCCTGAGTAGGGGTGACTAGACATCTCGAACTCTGGTTGAGATTGGGGTGCTAGGGGCTTGGCCAGCCCCATATGTGGGCTTTTGTTCCAGTCACTAAGAGGCTTTACATGAGGATAGGGCTCACGCTGAGGGTCACAATGTGTGTTTGTGCAAATTGTGGCCCTCAGGGATAGGTGGGGCCTCATAGTCCATGCTGCTTTCTCCTACAATGAACGTTGGACAACATGCCAACCACAAGGTTTCTTGCCATGGCGAAGGAGAAGTTCTGATTCTTGCATCACGTTCACTCCTGAGCAGTGAGTGGAGATAAGGTCTAGGTTCTGAAGGTGAAAACTGAGTTTGGGTAGAGATGATGGCCTAAAGCCATTGTGGGTGTGATATGCTCAGGGTACGGCCAGCTGTCTGGGTGTTGGACTGGAGGTCTGCCCTCAGGCTGTGTCAGACAGGGCTTTAGTGCACAGGCTAGACTGTATAATTGGGGTATGGTCGAGTGGCATGCAGGTTGTTACTCATTTGGCGTTTCTGGTTAGCCCTATAGGGCAACATTTTTCTTCTGGACGGCAGGCAGAGTGCTGCATTGTGGCTCCAGAATTGCCAAACTGGAGGGGTGTGGCCAGGATTGTGAAGACGGAAGTCTGAGAACACAAGTTAGGCTTAGGTTTCAGGGCGAGGGCACAGCAGGCACACTCTCAAGTGCTGAATCGAGATCTCGTGCTTCTGAATTCAGGGCGAGGATCAGACTTTGGCTTAGGATGGAGTTTCTGTCCATGATGGCCCATTTATGAAGGTGTGGGGCATCATGAGGAAATGGAGGTTTTCTCACAGTGGGATTGTGTGATGCTTCAAACCACAAGGATTCATTCTGCGAGACAGTCAAGACAGGTTGGTTGGATTCAAGACGTCCCATAAAGAAGTTCTCCAGAGCAGGGTTTTAAGGATGGATGCCTGGGCAGCCCACCTCGCATTCCAACTGTCTCCTAGTGACAAGGCAGGTTTGATCTGCTGGCTCTGGGTGAGCAGCCGAGGGGGCTGATTGGAAATGGACTCTCCTGAGGATGGATCATAATGTAAGTTTGTGTCCTTGGAGACCTTGGAATTGGGCCATGGTGCCAGCGCCCTGAAGGATCCTCCTAACCTGAGGTATTGACACAGCTCCAAAGAGCAAGTTTCCCATGTGGAGATGAGATCTGTTCTGATTGTTTCCTTAGGAAACCCCCATATTCTGATATTTGAAACCAGGCCTCTGAGGAGAGATACCTAGAAACCAAAGCAATGGATCAGAAGTTGGCTCAGGTTGGACTTTCTGTCCATGATGGCCCCTTTATAAAGGGGAGCATCTCATGAGGCCATGTAGGTTTTCCCACGATAGGAGTTGTGAGATGCTCCAATCTGCAAGGATTCCTTCTGCTGGACAGTCAAGACCTGTTGGAAGGCTGCAGGACATCCCATATGGAACAGCGCCAGAGCAGGATTCCAAGGATGGATGCCTAGAGAGTCTGCTTCGCATTCCAGTTGTCTCCTAGTGACAAGTCAGGTTTGATATTCTGCCTCTCGGGGAGTAATCGACGGGGCTGAGTTGAAATGTACTCTCCTGCCGAATGGTCATAATGCGGGTTTGTGACCATGGAGACCTTGGAATAGGTCAGTGGCTCCGGTTACCTGAAGGTTTCTCCTAACTGGAGGATTTTACAGAGCTCCAAAGGATAATTTTCCCATGTGGAGACAAGATTTGTTCTGATTGGTATCTCTGGAATCCCCCATATGCTGGTATTGGAAAACAGGCCTCTGAGGAGAGATGCTTAGAAACAAAAGCAATGGAACCAATTACGTCATAGGTGCCTGTTCAGTTTGATCTTCTTCTCTTGGGATTTCTGTCTACGGGTGAGTTGAGGTCGTTGCTCAGCTTGTGACAGATCGCCCCTCTTTGTCCTGGGCGGCCTACACTATTGGAATGGCCTCTGGGACTTTGGAGTTTTCTCCTAATCTGTAGGGTTGTGGCCAATGGAATGGGAAGAATTTCCTTGGAGAGGGCAGGCACAGTCCTGAGGTGTGGCACCAGGGGCCTCAGCCTGGAGGGTTTTTGGGACAGGGATGTTAGGATAGAAGTTTGAAAACACAAACTCGGCTTAGGTTTGGGGACGTAGGTATGGCAGGCCCGATCTACAGACTATGAGGAGAATTTTTTGGGCTATGACCTAAGGGTGAGTGTGATGCGCTTGCTGAAGCTTATGTCTCTGGATTTTGTGTCAATAGTGGCCGTGGAATGTCGGGCTGGCCTCATGGGCCATGGACGAGTCTTTCTCTCTGGGGATGGCCCGATCCCAAGTGATTGGGGTCATTCTGTGAGTGGAAGGAGTCCTTTCTGTGTTTATTTACCTCAAATGTCCCACCAAAGAGGGATTCCAGAGCAGAGCCCTGAGTAGGGGTGACTAGATGTCTCTACCTCTGGTTAAGATTGGGTGACTTGGGGCATGGCAGGCCCCATATGCAGGCTCATGGTCCAGCCACTGAGAGGCTTTACTTGAGGACAGGGCTCAAACTGAGGGTCCCAATGTGTGTTTGTGCCCACCGCAGCTCTTAAGAATCGGCAGGGCCTCAGGGACCCTACACTACCCTCAGGGGCCCTACTACTACCCCTGTAGGCCCTACAGGGGTCCTACACTGAACGTTGGACAAGATGCCAACCACAAGATTCTGGCGAGAGGGAAGGAGGAGTTCTGATTTCTGCATCACGTTCACCCATGGGAAGTGAGTAGAGATAAGGTCTAGGTTTCTGTAGCCTGAAAACCGAGGTTGGAAAGAGATGGCGACCTAAGGCCATGGCTGTTCAGAAGTTCTCAGTGTACGGCAAGCTGTCTGGGTGTCGGTTGGGAATTCAGGCTGCAGGTTCTGTCAGACAGGGCATTAGTGCACAGGCTAGACTATGTAATTGGTGTACAGTTGAGTGGCGTGCAGGTCTATCCTCATTTGAGGCTTCTGGGTAGACCCATAGGGCAACGTTTTTCTTCTAGAGGGCAGGCAGAGTGCAGCACTGTGTCATCGGAAATCCCAAAAATGGAGGGCGTGTGGTCCAGGAGAGTGAGGACGGAAGTCTGAGAACACTAGCTACGCTTAGGTTTTGGGGTGAGGGCACAGCAGGTACACTCTGAAGAGCTGAATCAAGATCTCGTGCATCTGAAGTCAAGGCGAAGATCAGCCATTGGCTCAGGTTGGAGTTTCTTTCCATGATCCGCCTTCATGAAGATTGGGGGTATCATGTGACCTTGGAAGCTTTCCATGATATGAGTTGTGAGGTGGTCCATGCACAAGGACACCTGTGGGACAGTCGAGACCTGTTGGATGGCTCAAGGATGTCCCATAAGGAACGACGCAAGAGCAGGGTTCTAAGGATGGATGCCTGAAGAGCCCAACTCGCATTTCAATTGTCTCCTAGCGACAAGGCAGGTTCAATCTGCTGGCTCTGGGGTAGCAACCGAGGGAGTTTAGTTGAAATGGACTCTCCTGAGGATGGGTCATAATGTGGGATTGTGTCCATGGAGATATTCGAATGGGGTAGTGGCTCCGGTGACCTGAAGTTTTCTCCTAACTGGAGGTTATGACACAGCTCCATAGAGCAAGATTCCCATGTGGAGACGAGATTTTTTCTGATTGGTAGATCTGGAAACCCCCTTATGCTGGTATTGGAATCCAGGCCTCTGAGGAGAGATGCCTGAAAACAAAAGCAATGGATCCAGTTAGGGCCTAGGTGCCTGTCTTGTTCAATATTCTTTTCTATGGATATCTGTCTAAGGGTCTGATTGGATGTAGTGGCTCAACTTGTGTCAGATGGTCCCTGTATGTCCAGGACATCCTACACTATTGGGATGGCCTCAGAGATTTTGGATGTTTCTCCTAATCTGTCAGGTTGTGCCAAAGGAATGAGCAGAATTCCCTTGGAGAGGGCAGGCACAGTCCTGAGGTGTGGCTCCATGGGGCCCAGCCTTTAGCGTGTGTGGGCGAGGACAATGGAGACTGAAGTGTGAAAACACGAACTTGGCTTAGGTTTTGGGACATAGGTATGGCAGGCCCGATCTACAGACCTTGAGAGTTTTGGGGGCTCTGAACAAAGGGCAAGTGTGTGGCGCTTTTTTTCAGGTTTTTGTCTCCGGATTTTGTGTCAATGGTGGCCGTGGAATGTCAGGCTGGCCTCATCGACCATGGACGAGTATTTCTCTCTGTGGATTTGGCCAAATTCCAAGTGTTTGCGGTCATTCTTTGGGTGGTAGGAGTCCTTTCTTTTTTTTTTTTTTTTTTTTTTTTTTTTTTTTTTTTTTTAACCTCATGTGTCCCACCAAAGAGGGATTCCAGAAAAGAGCTCTGAATAAGGTTGACTAGACTTCTCAAGCTCTGGCTAGGATTGGGGGAGTAAGGGCATGGCAAGCCCCATATGCAGGCCCTTGGTCCAGCCCCAGAGAGGCTTTACTTGAGGCCAGGGTTCATGCTTAGGGTCCTAATGTGTGTTTGTGCCCATCGCAGCCCTCAAGCATGTCTGAGGCCTCATGGGTCATGCTGGGTTCTCATATACTGAACGTTGGACAACATGCCAACCACAAGGTTTCTGGTCATGGGGAAGGTGAAGTTCTGATTTCTACATCACATACACCGCTTAGTTGTGAGTGGAGATAAGGTCTAGGTTCTGAAGCCTGAAGACCAAGGTTGGGAAGAGATGATGACCTAAGGCCATGGCATGTCCGATGTGTTCAGTGTGTGGCCAGGTGTCTGGGTGTCGATCACGAGGTCTGGGGTCAGGCTGTGTCAGACAGGGCATTAGTGCCCAGGCTAGACTGTATCATTGGGGTACAGTCTAGAGAATTGCAGGTTGATCCTCATTTGATATTTCTGGGTAGACCCCTAGGGCAAAGTCTCTCTTCTGGAGGGCAGGCAGAGTGCTGCATTCTAGCTCCAGAATTACCAAAGTGGAAGGCTTGTGGGCCAGGAGTGTGAGGACAGAAGTCTGAGAACGCGAGCTGGCTTAGGTTTTGGGGCGAGGGCAAGGCAGGCACACTCTGCAGAGCTGAATTGAGATCTCATGCATCTGAACTCATGGCGAGGATCAGACGTTGGCTCAGGTGGGAGTTTCTGTCCACGATGTCCTCTACCTGAAGGTGGAGGCATCACGAGGCCATGGAGGTTTTCCCATGGTGCCAGTGTGTGATGATGCTGCAAACCACAAGGATTCCTTCTGCAGGACAGTTGAGACCTGTTGAATGGATCAAGAACACCCCATTAGGAATTTCTCCAGAGCAGAGTTCTAACAACGGATACCTGGGCAGCAAAACTCGCATTCTAATTGTCTCCTAGTGACAAAGCAGGTTTGATCTGCTGGCACTGAGTGAGCAACCGCCAGGTTTGAGTTGAAATGGACTCTCCTGAGGATGGGTCATAATGTGGGATTGTGTCCATTGAGACATTGGAATGGGGCGGTGGCTCCAGTGACGTGAAATTTTCTCCTAACTGGAGGTTTTGATACAGTTCCATATAGCATGATTCCCATGTGGCATGCAATTTGTTCTGATTTGTAGCTCCAGAAACCCCCATGTGCTGGTATTGGAATCCAGGCCTCTGAGGAGAGATACCTGAAAACAAAAGCAATGGATCTGATTAGGGCCTAGGTGCCTGTCCTGTTCAATCTTCTTTTCTATGGATATCTATCTACAGGTCTGATTGGAGGTAGTGGCTCAGCTTGTGGCAGATGGTCCCTGTATGTCCCGGACATCCTACAATATTGGGGTGGCCTCGGGGACTTCGGATGTTTCTCCTAATCTGTCGGGTTGTGCCAAAGGAATGAGCTGAATTCCCTTGGAGAGGGCAGGCACAGTCCTGAGGTGTGGCTCCATGGGGCCCAGCCTTGAGGGTGTGTGGGCCAGGACAATGGAGACAGAAGTCTGAAAACACAAACTTGGCTTAGGTTTGGGGACATAGGTATGGCAGGCCCGATCTACAGACCGTGAGAATTTTTCAGGCTCTGAACAAAGGGCGAGTGTGTGGCACTTTTTCAGGCTTTTGTCTCCAGATTTTGTGTCAATGGTGACCGTGGAATGTCAGGATGGCCTCATCGGCCATGGATGAGTATTTCTCTCTGTGAATTTGGCCCAATTCCAAGTGTTTGGGGTCATTCTTTGGACGGTAGGAGTCCTTTCTCGATTTTTCTTTTAACCTCATGTGTCCCACCAAGGAGGGATTCTAGAGGAGATCTGAGTAGGGGTGACTAGACTTATCGAGCACTGGTTAAGGTTTGGGGAGTAGGGGCATGGCAATCTCCATATGCGGGCTCTTGGTCCAGCCCCAGAGAGGCTTTACTTGAGGCCAGGGTTCATGCTTAGGGTCCTAATGTGTGTTTGTGCCCATCGCAGCCCTCAAGCATGTCTGAGGCCTCATGGGCCATGCTGGTTTCTCCTACACTGCACGTTGGACAACATGCCAACCACAGGGTTTCTGGTCATGGGGAAGGAGGAGTTCTGATTTCTGCATCACGTACACGGCATGGCAGTGAGTAGAGATAAGGTCTAGATTCTGAAGCCTGAAAACCGAGGTTGGGAAGAGATGACGACCTAAGGCCATGGAGGGGCGAATGCACTTAGTGTGCGGCCAGATGTCTGTGTGTCCGTCATGAGGTCCGGGCTCAGGCTGTGTCAGGCAGGGCATTAGTCCCCAGGCTAGACTCTATAATTGGGGTACAGTCGAGTGATGTGTAGGTTGGTCCTCATTTGGGGTTTCTGGTTAGCCCCATAGGGCAACGTTTTTCTTCTGGAGGGCAGGCAGAGTGCTGCATTCTGGCTCCAGAATTGCCAACTTCAGGGCTTGTGGGCCAGGTGTTTTAGGACAGAAGTCTGAGAACACAAGTTCAGCTTTGAATTCGCAGCGGTGACATGGCAGGCACACTCTACAGACCTGAATTGAGATCTCGTGCATCTGAAGTCAGGGCGAGGATCAGATGTTGGCTTAGGTTGGAGTTTCTGTACATGATGTCCCCTTCATGAAGGTGGGGGGGGGCATCAGGAAACCATGGAAGTTTTCCCACTTTGTGAGTGTGTGATGCTCCAAACCACTAGGATTCTGTCAGCGGGACAGTCACGAACTTTTGGATGGATCAAGGACGTCCCATAAGAAATGCTCCAAAGCACAGTTCTAATGATGGATGCCTGGGCAGTCCAACTTGCATTCCAGTTGTGTCCTAGTGAAAAGGAGGATTCGATCTGCCTTCACTGGGGGAACAACTGAGGGGGCTGAATTGAAAATGGACTCTCCTGAGGATCAGTCATGATGTGGATTTGTGTCCATGGAGCCATTGGAATGGGGCAGTGGCTCTGTTGCCCTGAAGAATTCTCCTACCCTGAGATTTTGATGCAGCTCCAAAGAGCAAGTTTCCCATGTAGAGACGAGATTTGTTCTGAAACCCCCACAACCTGGTATTGGAAACCAAGCATCTGGGGAACAATGCCTGGAATCCAAAGCAATGGATCTGATTAGGGTCTAGGGGCCTGTCCTCTTCAATATTCTCCTCTGAGTGTCTCTGTCTAAGATTCAGAATGGAGGTCACTGCTCAGCTTGTGTCAGATCGCCCATGTTTGTTGGGGGAGGCCAACACTATTGGGCTGGTCTTGGGGATTGGAGGTTTCTCCTAATCTGTAAGGTTGTGGCAAATGAAATGGGCAGAGTTTCCTTGGAGAGCACTGGCACAGTCCTTAGGAGTGACACCACCTTTCTGGGTGTCGTCCAGGAAGTCCAGGCTCAGGCTGTGCCAGACAGGGCATTAGTGCCAAACATAGACTGTATAATTGGAGTAAAGTTGAGTGGCATGCAGGATGATCCTCATTTGGCGTTTCTGGGTAGCGCCAGGGGCAACGTTTTTCTTCTGGAGGGAAGGCAGTGTGCTGCATTGTGGCTACGGAATTCTCACACTGGAGGGCTTGTTGGCCAGAATTGTGAGGAAGGAAGTGTGAGAACACAAGCTAGGCTTAGGTTTTGGGTCAAGATCATGGCAGGCACCCTCTGTAGAGCTAAATCTAAATCTCATGCATCTGAAGTCAGGGCGAAGATCAGACGTAGGCTCAGGTTGAAGTTTCTGTTCAGGATGGCCCCTTCATGATGGTGGGGGGCATCATGGGGCTATGGAGACTTTCGCACGATGGGCATTGTAAGTTGCTCCAATTGGCAAGGATTCCTTCTACGGGACAGTTGAGACTGGACAGATTGCTCCAGGACGTCCCATGCGGAACAACGGCAGTGCAGGGTTCTAAGGATGGATTCCTGGAGTGCCCACCTCACATTCCTATTGTCTCCTAGTGACAAGGCAGGTTCCATCTGCTTCTTTTGGGGAGCAACCAAAGGGAATGTGTTGAAATGGACTCTCCTGAGGATGGGTCATAATGTGGGTTTGTGTCCATGGAGACCTTGGAATGGGGTGTTGGCTGCTGGGACCTGAAGGTTTCCCTTAACTGGAGGTTTTGACACAGCTCCAAAAAGCATGTTTCCCATGTGGAAATGAGATTTGTTCAGACTGGTACCTCCAGAAGAACACATATGCTGGTATTGGAAACCAGGCCTCTGAGGAGAGATGCCTGGAATCAAAAGCAATGGATCTGATTAGGGCCTAGGTGCCTGTCAGGTTCAATCTTCTTCTCTGGGGTTATCTGTCTATGGGTCTGAGTTGAGGTTGTTGCTCAGCATGGGACAGATCACCCTGTTTGCCCTGAGTGGCCAGCACTATTGGGATGGCCTCAGGGACTTTGGAGTGCTCTCCTAATCTTTAGGGTTGTGGCCAATGGAATGGGCAGAATTCGCTTGGAGAAGGCAGGCACAGTCCTGAGGCTTGGCTCCAAGGGCCCCATCCTGGAGGGTGCGTTGGCCAGGACAGTGGGGACAGAAATCTGAAAACCCAAATTCAGCTTAGGTTTGGGGACGTAGGTATGACAGGCCTGATCTATAGACTGTGAGGAGAATTTTTCAGGCTATGAACAAAGGGCAAGTATGAGGCATATCTCCAGGCTTTTGTCTCTGGATTTTGTGTCAACAGTGGCCATGGAATGTCGGGATGGGCTCCTTGGCCATGGACGATTCTTTCTCTTTTAAGATTTTGTCAGATCCCAAGTTTTGGGGCTCATTCGGGGGATGGGAGGTGTCCCTTCGATATTTTTTTCCTCAGGGGTTCCAGAGCAGAGACCTGAATAGGGGTGACTAGACCTCTCAACCTCTCATTAATATTGGGGGACTAAGGGATGGCAATGCGGGTTCTTGGTCCAGCCCCTGAGAGGCGTTACTTGAGGACAGGGCTCACACTGAGGGTCCCAATGTGTTTGTGCCCATTGCGGTTCTCAAGCATGGGCGGGGACTCATGGGCTACACTGGATTCTCCTACACTGAACGTTGGAAAACATGCCAACCACAAGGTTTCTTGCCTTGAGGAAGAAGGAGTTTCATTTCTGCATCACGTTCACCCCTGGGTAGTGAGTATAGATAAGGTCTAGGTTCTGAAGCCTGAAAACCAAGGTTGGGAAGAGATGATGACCTAAAGCCATGGCGGGTCTGATGTGCTCAGTGTACAGCCAGCTGTCTGGGTGTCGGTTGGGAATTCAGGCCTCAGGCTGTGCAAGACAGGGCATTAGCGCCCAAGCGAAACTGTATAATTGGGGTAGAGTCAAGTGGCATGCAGGTTGATCCTCATTTGGCGTTTCTGGTTAGCCCCATAGGGCAACGTTTCTCTTCTGGAGGGCAGTCAGAGTGCTGCATTGTGTCTCTCCAGAATTCCCAAACTGGAGGGCTGGTGGGCTCGGAGTGTGAGGACGAAGTCTGAGAACAATAGCTAGGTTTTGCTTCGGGGCGGGGTTTCGGCAGGCACACTCTGCAGAGTTTGAATCAAGATTTCGTGCATCTGAAGTCAGGGCGAGGATTAGACGTTGGCTCAGGTTGGAGTTTCTATCCAAGATGGCTCTTTCATGAAGGGGACGGTGCACCACGAGGCCACAGAGCTTTTCCCATGATGGGAGTTGTGAGGTGCTCCAAAGCGCAAGGATTCCTTCTGCAGGACAGCTGTGACCTGTTGGATGGCTCCAGGACGTCCCATATGGAATTACTTCAGAGTAGTTTTCTACAGATGGATGCCTAGCCAGCCCGCCTCGCATTCCAATTGTCTCCTAGTGACAAGATAGGTTCGATCTGCTGGCTCTAGGGGATCACCCAAGGGCACTGAGTTGAAATAGACTCTCCTGCAGATGGGTCCTAATGTGGGATTGTGTCCATGGAGACCTTGGAATGAGGTGGTGGCACCGGGGCCCTGAAGGATTCTCCTAACCGGAGGTTTTGACACAGCTTGAAAGAGCACGTTTCCCATGTGGAAAAGACATTTGTTCTGATTGGTGCCTCAGGAAACCCCCATATGGTGGTATTGGAAACCAGGCCTCTGAGGTTCTGACATAGCTCCACGAGCAAGTTTTCAATGTGCAGACAAGACTTGCTCTGATGGGGCCTCTGGAAACCCCATAGGCTGGTATTGGAAACCAGGCCTCTGAGGAGAGATGCCTGGAAACCAAAGCAATGGATCTGATTAGGGCCTAGGGGCCTGTCCAGTTCAATGTTCTTCTCTGGGGACATCTGTCTCCGAGTCTGTGTGGAGCTAGTTGCTCAGCTAGTGTCAGATCACCCCTGTTTGTTCTGGGCGGCCTACAATATTGGGATGGTCCCAGGGACATTGGAGATTTCTCCTGATTTATATCGTTGTGGCCAATGGAATATGAAGAATTCCCTTTGAGAGGGCAGGCACAATCCTGAGGTGTGGCTCCAGGGGCCCTAGCCTGGAGGGTGTGTGGGCCAGGGCCATGGGGACAAAAGTCTAAAAACAGCAACTCAGCTTAGGTTTGAGGATGTAGGTATGGCAGGCCCATCTACAGATCATTAGAACTCTTTGGGATATGAACAAAGAGCGAGAGTGAGGCGCTTGCTCAGGCTTTTGTCTGGATTTTGTGTCAACGATGGTCGTGGAATGTCGGGGTGGCACCAGTCAGAACAAATTAGGAGAAAGCTCCAGAGTCCCCAAGGCTATCCTAAGTGTGTAGGCTACCCGGGACAAACAGGGGCTATCTGCCACCAGCTGAGATACTACCTGCACTCAGACCTGGAGACAGATGTCCACAGAGAGAAGAAAATTGAACTGGACAGGCCCCTAGGACTTCCGCAGATCCATTGCTTTGGTTTCCAGCCATCTCTCCTCAGAGGCCTGGTTTCCAATAGCAGCATATGAGGCTTTCCTGAAGCACCCACCAGAACAAATCTCGTCTCTATATGGGAAACTTGCACGTGGGAACTGTGTCAAAACCTCTGATTAGTAGAAAACTCCATGACCCTGGTGTCACCGCCCCATTCCAAGGTCCCCATGGACACAAACCCACATTATGACCCATGCGCATGAGAGTCCATTTCAACTCAGCGCCCTTGGTTGCTCCACCAGAGACAGAAGATTCAACTTGTCTTATCGCAATGAGACGATTGGAATGCGAGGTGGGAAACCCAGGCATCCATCTTTAGAACCCTGCTCTTGAGTCGTCCCTATGGGATGTCCTGGAGCCATCCAACAGGTATCAATTGTCCCGCAGAAGGAATCTTTGCTGTTTGGAGCATCTCACAACTGTCCCAACATGGGAAAACCTCGATGGCTTTGTGATGCCCCCCACCCCCGCTTCATGAAGGGGCCATCTTGGACAGAATCTCCAAACTGAGCCATCGTCTGATCTTCTCCCTGACTTCAGATGCACGAGATCGCAGAGTGTGCCTGCCTTGCCCTCGCCCTGAAACCTAAGTCTAGCTTGTGTTCTCAGACTTCTGTCCTCACATCCCGGCCCCCCAAGCCCTCACGTTTGGCAATTACAGACCCACAATGCAGCACTCTGCCTTCCCTCCAGAAGAAAAATGTTTTGCCCTATGGAGCTTTCCAAACACCCCAAATGAGGGTAAAACCTACATGGCACTCGACTGTACCTAAATTGTATAGTCTAACCTGGGCACTAATGCACTGTCTGACACAGCATGAGCCCGGAAGTTCTGACCAACACCCAGACAGCTGACCGCACACTGAGCGCATCTGACCCGCCATGGCCTTAGGTCATCATTTTATCCCAAACTCGGTTTTTCAGGCTTCAGAAGCTAGACCTTATCTCCAATCACTGCCCAGTGGTGAACGTGATGCAAAAAAATCAGAACTCCTCCTCCTTCCCCATGGCCAAAACCTTGTGGATGGCATGTTGTCCAACGTTCAGTGTAGGAGACACCAGCGTGGTCCATGAGTCCCCGCCCATGATTGAGGGCTATGTTTGGCACAAACATGCATTGTGACCCTCAGTGTGAGCTCTGTCCTCAAGGAAGGCCT
The DNA here is from genome assembly GCF_011764305.1 of Mustela putorius furo. Classification (NCBI taxonomy): domain Eukaryota; kingdom Metazoa; phylum Chordata; class Mammalia; order Carnivora; family Mustelidae; genus Mustela; species Mustela putorius. The sequence goes on along the minus strand of NW_025421307.1, from coordinate 8,590 downwards.
CTCAGTGGCTGGACCAAGAGCCCGCATATGGGGATTGCCATGCCCCTAGGCCCCCAATCTTAACCAGATTTCGTGTTGTCCAGTTGCCCCTCCCCAGGACTCTGCTCTGGAATCCGTCTTTTAGTGACACACCTGAGGTAAAAAAAACAGAAACGGACTCCTTCGATCATACAGAATGACCCCAAAAAATCTTGGGATCGGGCCAATATCCCAGAGAGGGAGACTCGTCCATGGCTCATGAAGCCACCCCGATATTCCACAGCCATTGGTGACACAAAATCCAGAGACAAAAAAAGCCTGAGCAAATGCCTCACACTCGCCCTTTGTTCATATCATAAAGAGTTCCCAAGGTCTGTAGATCGGGCCTGCCATAGCTACATCCCCAAACCTAAGCCGAGTTTCTGTTTTCAGACTTCTGTCCCCACAGCTGTGACCCACACGCCCTCCAGGCTGGGTACCCTGGAGCCACACTTCAGGACTGTGCCTTCCCTCCCCAAAGGAATTCTGCCCATTTCATTGGCCAAAAACTTGCAAATTAGGAGAGACCTCCAAAGTCACTGAGGCCATCCCGATAGTGTAGCCCAACCGGGAGGAACAGTGGTGATCTGACACAAGCTGAGGAACTACTTCCACTCAGACCTGTAGACAAATGTCCCCAGAGAAGAAGATTTAACTGGAAACAGATCCATTGCTTTCGTTTCCAGGCATCTCTCCTCAGAGTTCTGATTTCCATATGGGGGTTAACTGAAGCACCAATGAGAACAAATCTCATCTCCACATGGGAAATGTGCTCTGTGGAGCTGTGTCAATACCGCCAGTTAGGAGAATCCTTCAGGGCCCTGGTGCAACTGTCCTTTTCCAAGGTCTCCATGGACATAAACCCACATTATGACACATCCTCAGGAGAGTCCATTTCAACTCAGCCCCTTTGGTTGCTACACCAGAGCCAGCAGATCAAACGTGTCCTGTTGCTTGGAGACAAATGGAATGTGAGGCGGGCTGCCCAGGCATCCATCCTTAGAACCCTGTTCTGCAGTCATTCCATATGGGACGTCCTGGAGCCATCCAACAGGTTTCAATTGACCTGCAGAAAATCCCTGTGGTTTGGAATATCTTACTACTCCCATCACGGGAAAACTCCCATGGTCTCGTTATGACCCCCCTTCATGAAGGGGCCATCATGGATAGAATCTCCAACCTGAGCCAACGTCTGATCCTCGCCCTGACTTCAGATGCACGAAATCTCGATTCAGCTCTGTAGAGGGTGCCTGCCGTGCTCTTGCCCCAAAACCTAAACCTAGCTTGTTTTCTCAGACTTCCGTTCTCACAGTCCTGGCCCAAAAGCCCTCCAGTTTGGCAATTCCGGAGCCAGAATCCAGCACTCTGCCTGCCCTCCAGAAGAAAAATTTTACCCAAAGGGGCTAATGAGAAACCGCAAATGATTATCTTCTGCATGCCACTCGACTGTACCCCAATTATACAGCTTATCTGGGTACCAATGCCCTGTCTTACACAGCCTGAGCCCAGACCTCGTGACTGACAACCAGATAGGTGGCTGCAAAATGGGCACATCAGACATGGAATGGCCTTAGGTCATCATCTCTTCCTAACCTCGATCTTCAGGTTTCAGGACCTAGATCTTATCTCCAATCACTGCCTAGAGGTGAACGTGATGCAGGAATCAGAACCCCTCCTTCCCCATTGCAAGAAACCTTGTGGTTGGCATGTTGTCCAACATTCAATGTAGGAAAAACCTGCATGGTCAATGATGCCCCACCCATGATTGAGGGCCGCTTTGGGCACAAACACGCATTGCGACCCTCAGCATGAGTCCCCTACTCAGTTAATGCCTCTCAGTGGCTGGAATAAGAGCCGCCCTGGACAAAAAGGGTTAATATGACACAAGCTGAGCAACTATCTCCTCACAGAAACGCAGAGAGATGTCCACGAAGACAGAAGATTGAAATGGACAGGCCCCTAGTCCCTAATCTGAACTCTTGCTTTGGTTTCCAGGTGTCATTCCTCAGAGTCCTGGGTTCAAAGACCAGCATATGGGGCTTTCCTGAGGCACCAAACAGAACACTTCTCGTGTCCACACGGGAAGCTTCTTTGTTGGAGCTGTGTCAAACCCTTCAGGTTGGAGGATCCTACAAAGACCCTGAGCCACCACCACATTCCAAGGTCTTCATGGACACCAACCCACATTATGGCCCATCCTCAGCAGAGTCCATTTCAACTCAGCCCTCTGGGTAGCTCGCCCAAGAGCCCGCAGATTGAGCCTGCCTTATCCCAACCAGTCAATGGGAAGGTGAGGTGGTGTTTCCTGGCATCCATGCTTAGACCCCTGCTCTCGAGTCTTTCTGTGTGGGGCATCCTGGAACCATCCAATAGGACTCGACTGTGTGCAGAAGGAAAACTTGAGGTTTGAAGCAGCTCACAACTCCCAGCATAGGGAAACGACTCTGGCCTCATAATGGCCCCACCCCCTTTAGGAAGAGGCCATCATGGACACAAACTCCAGCCTGAGGCAACTTCTGATACTCTCCCTGACCACAGATGCAGGAGATCTCAATTCAGCCTATGCAAAGTGGGCCTGCGTGCCCTCGGCCCCAGACCTCACGCTAGCTTGTGTTTTCAGACTTCCTTCCTCACACTCCTGGCAAACAAGCCATCCAGACAGGATAATATGGAACCACAACTCAGCCCTCTGCCTGCCCACCAGTAGAAAATCTTTGCCCGATGGGGCTCTCTAGAAACCCCAAATGAAGATCAACGTGCCTCCACCTCGACTGCACCCAAATTGGATAAGCGGCCCTTGGCACTAATGCTCTGTCTGACACAGCCTGAGGCCAGACATCCGGACAGACAAGGATACAGCTGGCCTCACACCCAGCACATCGGACACGCCATGGCCTTAGGCCATCATCTCTTCCCAACCTGGGTTTTCAGACATTTGAACCTAGACATTATATCAAATCCCAGCACAGGTGGGTATCTTAAGCACAATTCAGAACTCCACCTTCCCCATGGTTGTAAAGCTTGCTGTTTGCATGGAGTCACACCTTCAGGGTAGGAGAAACCTTCATGTCCCCTGAGGCCAAGCCAAAACTTGAGTTCTCCCTTGGGCACAAACTCACATTGTGACCCTCAGCGTGAGCCCCATGTGGAAGTAAGGCCACTCGGGGCCTGGACCAAGAGCCCGAATATGGGGCTTGCCAAGCCCCAATGCTCCCAAACTTCACCAGAGTTCGAGTTTTCCAGTTGCCCGATCTGTGATCTGGAGCCCCTCTCTTGGAGAAACCCCTGAGCCTGACAACAGGACTCCACCCTTCCCACAAATGACTCCAAAATATTGGGAGCTGGTCCAAATCCTCAGAGAGGGAGACTCTCCCCCATAGCACCTGAGGCCACCCCTACATTCCATGGCTACTGGGGACACAACATCCAGAGACAAAACCTTGAGTGACCACCTCCCACTCGCCATCCTTTCATAACCTGAGGAGCTCCCCTCACGGCCTGCAGATCGGGCCTGTCATACCCTCAGTGCCACACCTAGCCGAGTTTGTGTTTTCAGACTTCTGTGCCCACAGCCCGGACCCAAACACCCTCCAGAATGATAGTGCCTGTCCCCTCCAAGAAAACTGTGCCCAATCCATTGGCCACAAAACTACAGATTAGAACAAACTTCCAAGGACCCCGAGGCCATGCCAATAGTGCAGGCTGCCCTGTACTAAGAGGGGCATTCTGACACCAGCTGAGCAACTATCTCCACTTAGACCCTCAACAGTGTCCCTAGAGACAGAAGATTGAAACGGACAGGCCCCTAGGCCTTTATCTAAATCCTAGCTTTGGTTTCCAGGTGTCTGTCCTCAGAGGACTGGTTTCAAAGACCAGCATCTGGGGCTTTTCTGAATCACTAAACAAAACCTCTCTCATCGCTACATGGGGAGCTTTCTTATTCGAGCTGTATCAAACCCTTTGGAAAGGCGAATTCTGCAAGACCCCTGAGCCACCAGCACATTCCATGGTCTCCATGTACACAAACACACATTACAACCCATCCTCAGCAGAGTCCATTTCAACTCAGCCCCTTGGGTAGCCTACCCTAGAGCCAGGAGTTCAAACATGTTTTGTCGCTCATAGCCAATTGGAATGCGAGGTATGGTGTACAGGCATCCATCCATCGAACTCTGCCCACCAGTCCTTCCATATGGGACGTCCTGGAACCATCAAACATGACTCGACTGTCTCGCAGAAGGAAACCTTGTGGCTTGGAGCAACAACAAACTCAGTGTATGTGCTGGTTTCTAAGGTGCTGTGCAGGATTCTCCATCCCTGTGGGTTTGGAACAGGTCGAAGGGCACAGTTTCCTTCTGGGAACAGGAGATGTTCTGTTGTGGGGCTCAGAGACCACATGTTGACTCCTAAGTTGGTATTCCAGAAAAGGACCCTGGGGACAGATGCCTGAAAACCTAATCTAGGGTTTCATTGAGGTCCTAGGGGCATGTCAGGTTCAATCTTCTGACTCAGGGCCATTGACTTGGATGTCTCCCTGGATGTAGGTGATAAGGGTCTTTCAGACTGTGAATTTGTGTCCAGCACTGCCAACAATATTGGGGTGGGCTCAGGGACCTTGCAGGTTTCTCCTAATCTGGAAGGTTTGGGCAACTGTGATGGGCACAGTTACCTTGGGGATGGCAGGCACAATTCTGTGGTGTGTTTTTAGAGACCCTACCCTGGAGACCATGTGAGCCATGATATTGTGAGAGAAGTCTGCAAACACAAATGCGGGTTAGGGTTAGTGGCGAGGTGATCACAGGCGCAATGCGACCTGGAGTGGAGCTCATCAGGAACTGTAATTAGGGTAAACTGAAAGGCGGGTAACACAGGCTTTTCTCTCTGGATTGTGTGTCCAGATGAGAGATGGACTCTGAATGCAGGTGTGGTCTCTTGGGTCCATGGGAGACGTTACCTCACTTAGGATCTGGTGGCTCTCCATAGTTTTGTGACTTTTTCGGGGAAGGGAGGAGTGCTGTTTTCCATCTTAGGGGTGCCCCCAAACAGGGATTTCAGAGACGTCCTCTGTGACTGGGCACCAAGAAATTCTACCAAGGGTTAGGATTCGGGATGAGGGGTGTACCAGGGCTGCAATGCGGGATCCTGGTGGCACAACTGAGAGGGCTTGTTTGAAAGCATGCTCAGGCTGAGGGCCACAATGCCTGCTTGTGCCAAGGGCGGCCCCTCATGAGTGGGCGTGGTCTCATTGGGCCATGCAGCTGGCTCCCACTCTGAGGCTTGGACACCCATCCCCACAGCCAGGATTCCTGCTATGGGGAAGGAGGAGTTCTCTATTGTGCTTCAGGTTCCCCCATTGGCAGGGATTCCAGGTAAGGTCTGGGGACAGATGCCTGAATATCAAGGATGGGTAGAGGGGATGGATTTGGGCTATAGCCGCACTAACATGCTGGATATGGGCCCCAAACTCTGGCTGGCTGACAATAGGTCGGGGCTCAGGCTCTGTCAGACACAGCACTAGTGGTCATGGAATCCTATAAAGCGTGGCACCCTTGAGAGCCAAGCAGAAAGATCCTCATGTGGGGTTTCTGGCCTGACTCACCAGGCACTGCTTCTTTCTATGGGGAAGGCAGAATGTAGCGTTGTGACTCCAGATTTCCCTATCAAGAGGGCATGGGGACCAGTCGGGTGAGGATGTAATTGTAATCACAAGCTACAGTTTAATTCAGTGCCAAGCTGAAGCCATTCCAATGTGCATCGGCTTATGCGAGACATCCAGCAACTGAGTAAGGGCAAATATCAGACTTGCTCACAGTGGAGTTTGTGTCTATGCTGACCGACAAATGGAGAAGTGGCGTCAAGAGACCATGGAGGATTTCCCACGCTGAGGTTTGTGAGATGCTCCAAACAACAAGGTTTCCTTCTACTGGACAGGTGGAGTCTGGGGTGTTTACTCCAGGGTCCCCCATGTGGAAAGTTTGGGGAGCAGAGCTCTCCCAAATGTATGACGGGAAAATCACAGCTCCTTTGACCATTGCTGCTGAAGAACATGGCAGTTTTGTTCTGATGGCTCTTGGGCAAAACACCAAGGCCTTGAGTTGACTTGGAATCTCTTTCACATGGGTCACAGTTCTGGTTTGATATGTGGGAGATCGTAGAATGTGCTGGTGCCTAAGTTGCCATGCAGGATTCTCTTACCCTGAGGGATTGGAACAGGCTGAAGAGCACAGTTTCCTTCTGGGGAAATGAGATGTTCTGTTGTGTGGCTCACATGTATCATAAGCTAATATTCCAGAACAGGCCTCTGAGGACAGATGACTGAATACATAATCTAGGGTAAAATGAGGTCCTAGGGTCATGTCACGTTCAATATTCTGACTCAGAGACATTGACTTGGGTGTCTGCCTAGATGTACGTGACCAAGAAGTTTCAGACTGCACATTTGCGTTCAGAGTGACCAACAGTATTGGGGTGGGTCAGGGGTCTTAAAGGTTTCTCCTAATCTGGAAGTTTTGGGCAACTATGACGGGCACAGTCCCCTTGGGGATGGTAGCACTGTCCTGTTGTATGGCTCTAAAGAACCGATTCTGGAGGGAAAGAGAGCCATTGTTTTGGGAGAGAGGTCTGCAAACACAAATTCGAATTAGGGTTAGTGGTAAGATGATAGAGGGCCAATGTATAAACCTGGAGGGCAGAGGATCTGGTACTGTAATTAGGGTGACTGGAAGTTGGTAGCGGAGGCTTTTCTCTCTGGATTGTGTGTCCAGGATGGCCTCCAATTGCAGGTGTGTTCTCATGGGTCCATGGGAGACTTTTCCTCTCTATGGATCTGGTGGCTCCCCATAGTTTGGTGGCTTTTTCGGGGAAGAGAGTGCTGTTTTCCGTCTTAAGGGTGCCCCAAAGTAGGGAATCCAGAGACAGGCTCTGGGTCTGGGCGCCTGGAAAATCCCACCAAGTTTTAGGATTTGTGCCTAGAGGCCTACCAGGCCTGCACAGCAGGATTATGGTGGTGCAACTGAGAGGGATTGTTTGAAAGCATATTCAGGCTGAGGGACAAAAATGCCTGTTTGTGCCCAGGGCAGCCCTCAGGAGTGGGGCGTGGTCTCACTGGTCTTGTAAACTGGCTCCCACTTTGAGGGTTTGGACACCCATCCCAACAGCCAAGATTCCTGCCATGAGGAAGGAGTTCTCAATTGTGCTTCAGGTTCCCACATTGGCAAGGGAAAGGTCTGGGGACAGGTGCCTTAATACCAAGGATGGGTAGAGATGACATACTTGGGCCATGGCAATCCCAAATGCTAGATGTGGGGCCCACTGTCTGGGGGACAGACACTAGGTCGGGGCTCAGGCTCTGTCATCAGCACTAGTGGCCCAGGACAACCTATAAATGGGTTGCCTCGAGGGCCGAGCAGATTGATCCTCATGTGGGGGTTTCTGGCCTGACCCACCAGGGATTCTTTCTATAGGGAAGGCAGAATGGTTGTGTGTGTGGCTCCATAGTTTCCCTATCAAGAGGGCCTGGGGACCAGTCGGGTGAGGATGGAATTGTAAACACAAGCTACGGTTCAATTCAATGCCAAGCAGAAGGCAGTCCCTATGTGCAGCAGCTTATTCGAGATATCCAGCACCTGAGTAAGGGCGGATGTCAGATATTTGCTCACCCTGGAGTTTGTGTCTATGATAACTGACAAATGGAGGGGGTGGCGCCAAGAAGCCATGAAGGGGTTTTCACGTTGAGACTTATGAGCTACTCCAAATAGCAAATTTCGCTCTACTGGCCAGGTGGAGTGTGACTGATTTGCTCCAGGTTCCCCCATGTGAAAACTTGGGTACCAGAGCTCAACACATGGATGCCTGGAAAGCTCAACTCCACTGACCATTGCAGCTGAGGAACATGGCAGGTTCGTTTCTGGTGTCTCTGGAGTGAAGTACCAAGTCCTTGAGTTGACATGGAAATCTCTTGCAGATGGGCCACAATGCTGGTTTGTTACTAGGGAGATCTTATAATGTGCTGGGTGGCGAAGGGGCTGTGCAGCCTGGGCTACCCTGGGCTTTGGCACAGATGGAAGGGCACGGTTTCCTTCTGGTTCAGGAGATATTCTGTTCTGTGGCCCAGGGACCACATGATGTATCATAAGTTCACATTATTCCAGATCAGGCCTCAGAGGACAGATGTGTTGAAAACTGAATCTAGGGTTCCAACTGACGTCCTAGGGGGCATGTTAGGTTCACTGGTCTGATTCGGGACCATTCCTTTGGCTGTCTGCCTGGTTGTAGGTGCGCTTTTGCATTCAGATTGGCGCCAATATTGGGGTAGGCTCAGGGGCCTTGCAGGTTTCTCCTAATCTAGAAGGTTTGTGCAACTTTGATGGGCACAGTTTCCTTGGGGATGGCAGGACAGTCCTGTGGCGTGGATCCAGAGACCCCATCCTGGAGGGCATGTGTGCCATGGTTTGCATAGAGAAGTCTGCAAACATTAATTCGGATTAGGGTTAAGGGCGAGGTGATCACAGGCCCAATGCATAGATCTGGAGGGGAGCTCGGCTGAAACTGTAATTAGGGTGACTGGAAGGCG